>NW_026652286.1:84833633-84979338 GCF_009828535.3 Hylobates moloch | reverse complement strand
GCTGGAGTGCAGTGGCACGATTTCAGCTCACTGCAACCTCCACCTCCTGGGTTCAGCAATTTTCATGCCTCAGCCTCCCAAGTAGATGGGACTACAGGCACATGCCACCATGCCTGGCTAATTTTTGTATTTTTAGTAGAGATGGGGTTTCGCCATGTTAGTCAGGCTGAAACTCCTAACCTCAAGTGATCCACCCGCCTCGGCCTCCCAAAGTGCTGGGATTACAGGCCTGAGCAACTGTGCGGGGCCATCAGTTCTTTACTGTTTTTACATAGCGGATTCCTTGGGCAATCTGGTGAAGCCTACAGACCTTTCTTAAAATAATGTTTTTTGATGCATAAAATAAAGGCATAGGATTACAAGGAAAACCAAGCATGTATACTGAAGTACAATTACCAAAATATATATTTTGTATATATGTATTACTATATATTACATAGTAATAGATTTGCTTCTTTGAACCACATTTAAAAAACATAAGACATTGCATTTGAAATACAGGCAAATTAAAGTTAACTTTTGTTTTTTAAAAGACATACCCACATGAAGGCCGCTTTGCCTAGCTTGAATAAGAACATGAGACGGTGGGATGTCTTTGATGAGATACTACACTTGTCATGCTGGACATCCAATTGATTTTGATTTTTTATAGTAACAACATTAAAACTCCAATCTTCAAAGATATATTGTTGAAAATGGAATTAAAGCTTTTATGGCTCCTTTGCAAAGTAGACAGAGGTTTCTGTCAAGGAGCATCAAAACTCTCCAAGACTTTTTAGCTAAATTCTAGTTGTAGCTGTTTTCCATCCCAAGATCAATGTTCGCCATCTTTGGCTAGGTGAACACCTTTGAGACAGTTTATATCAACAAGAAAAAGAATGCAATTCTATGGTCCAACTTTGATACCATCAAGATAGAAATACTTTTTAAAGGAGTTCTGCAGTGTTTCCAGGTGTTTGTAGATTTCTCTTTTCAAATAAACTAACAGTATTTTGTATGTCAACTTCATTGAGATAAAGCACTTCCTCCAGCATCGCAAAAGCTGGCAAAGATGTCAGCCTGAACTCTCCTTTCATATTGGCAGCTGAGCCAAAAAAGCTGGTAAGGTTTTCAGGATCATTCATAATGGTGGTATCAGGGCCTCAAACTGGAAGATTCATCTCGTTCAGATGGTTAAAAATATCCACTGGGTCAGCCAACCCTCAGACAACATTTTTTCTTGCTACATGTTCCAGGGGTGGATTTTCTTTTTCTTTTAGAAAACAGTGAATCTTTCCCCTTGAAAGACAGTGAGCTTCTCTGTGGTAGAGAAGCACTTCATTTTCTGCCATCATTTCTTGACAAAACCTGCAAAAATGCTGTGATTCAGAGACTAGATAAAAGTTGATGACTTTTATGGCTGTTGACAAAACTTCTCTTGGGATTTTTTGAAGAGCCAGAATACGTTTGTGTGAAATGCGGTGAGTGAGAACAACGTAGGTGCTCCCTTTTAATCAAGTAGCAAAGTCAGATGCACAGCCACGCATTGCAACAGCACTGTCTGTGCAAGGAAATGAACCTTTTCTGTCGAGTCACTCTTGTTTGACACAAGCAAAACAAAACCAAAAACCTTTATACCATCTGCAAAACATCAGCAGCTTTGTAGTTTCCAAAGGCACTCACAAAACAAAATCTTTCTTTGTTGAAGTCAGCAGGCACATCATGAACAAAACAGGCAGGTGACTACCTGGGAGGATACCTGTAGTTTCACAGAGTGACGTGGGAGGAATGGCGAGGTGGCCAACTCCTCCATAACTTACTTCAAGACATACCCACTATTCTTCATGGAAGAACCTCATCTGACTAAAGAATCACTTCCAGCTTTTGCCTCTTTCTATTCACAAATCTCCATATTCCCAGTGTATGTGGCTTTAGATAAAGTTTCTCCAGTAATATGAGGCTTTTTCTGTCATCTGCTAAGAAACTTCAAGAATGCTTCAAGAAAAGGTTTTTATGGCAAATCCACATTTTGAAGTATCTGAACTTTTTTCCTTTTCCTTTTCCTTTTCTTTTTTTTTTTTTTTTTTCGAGGCAGGGTCGATGTAGAGTACAGTGATGCTATTATTTCTCCCTGCAGCCTTGACCTCCCAGTCTCAAGTGATCCTCCTACCTCGGCCTCCTGAGTAGCTAGGACCTCAGGTGCCACACCATCACACCCAGCTTATTAAATTTTTTTAGAATTGAGGTCTTGCTGTATTGCCCAGGCTACAAGCTTTTTGTAGCTGAACTTCCTTCATACACATGCACACAAAACTCCTGGGTGTTTTGGATACATCTTCCAGACAGACATAGGTGAGTCCACTTTCAGTCTCCCTGACTTCAAAATTCCGTTCCCAATAATTTTTTTCACAAAAGAAAAAAGTCATTGTGACTTTTTCTGTCCAATCACTTCATTAATGTAAAGAAAGCCAAATACACAGTTTTCATCAGGACTTCCTTTTCTTTTTCTAGCCTGAAGATAAATTGGGTCTGTAAAAAATAAATAATAAATAAAGCTAAAATGAAATGTTTTATGCCACTAACATTCTTTGAAGCATCATATTTTGTTTATGATTCCTAAGTAATTTGTTTGATAGACCTACATAGGAGGCAATCATTTGTATATTAATTAAGTAAAGTGTCAAATATTTGTTACATTTTATGACCAGTGAGTAAACTAAGACAGGTTTTATGATTAGCCAAGGTTTAAGTACCATTAGTATCTTTTAACGTTTGCACAGATGTGGGATTACCACAGTCGATCACGGTTCCTATCCTCCCTGAAATTTAGCTAGTGCTGTATGTGACTTCCTACGACTTTTTAGAAATAATGATTCTCATTTCTGATATTATCATTGTTTCTCACAAAGGTATTTTTTTAGATATGTGGTATTTTCACACAATAATAGTGCAAGAACGTGTGAGTAACATAGTGTGCATGTAAGACTGCACTTCATATCACAGACATTGCACAAATACAGAGTAAATCCAGAAAAAAATAAAGAGGACTTCTGCTTCTCCCAGAGCTTATCGCACCGTGCACGACCTGCATCACCGTGCAATCTGTCAGCAATCACAAGAAGTTGCTTTAAATATCACACTCCGACAGTTCACTCAGCAATCAGACATATTCCAACTCAGCTGTGCCACCCAAGGTGGCACTGCCTACGGAGAGTTAAAAATTCAAGTTAGAACAGTTCAGATTGCAAAACTTCAGCAAACCATAAAAAGGATTCAACTACTTCTGCAAATTCATCCACAAACAATTCAGTTAAGGGATGCTGGAAGGTCTGGGTCATCTACAGGAAAACACTCAGATCTGCTGCTTTGATGGCTGCCCTGCTGAGGTACCAAGTTGCCACAAGTGGCCAGATGTACAGCAAGAGAGTCTGTGGGGAATTCTGAGCTCACATGCTGTCTAGCAGCCAGTCTGATAGCTACTGTGATTTCAAAATAGTGGTGGGTGTTAATGACATTTCCAGATATCTACAACAACTGTAATGTGATATGAAAACATTTGCAAATTCTATTAATGACAAAATCACAGTTAGAGCTAATATGACCGATTTGTTGCCACATTTGTAATTGAAGGAAATGCTACATTTCACATAGAAGATAGTTAAAAAAAAAAAAAAAGCTATAATTTTTCTCTACCCAAGCTCATGGAGCCTCTGGCTCCTGTTCGACAGACTCCTCAGCAGTGGGGTGGCAATCTACAGACTCCAGTTAAGAACTTCTGCCTTATATAGCTCAGCGTAGTCCCAAGAGAGTGGTTCCCAAATTTCAGGTAAGAGAAATGCAAAACAGTAAATGTTTATAATACTAAACTTATGAAACACAAGGTTTCTTTCTTCTTTGCTTTTAAGATGTTCTTCCTGATACCAACGCCTGGCAGAGACACAACAAAAAAAGAGAATTTTAGACCAATATCCCTGATTAACATCAATGCAAAAATCCTCAATAAAATACTGGCAAACCGAATCCAGCAGCACATCAAAAAGCTTATCCACCATGATCAAGTGGGCTTCATCCCTGGGTTGCAAGGCTGGTTCAACATATGAAAATCAATAAACATAATCCAGCATATAAACAGAACCAAAGACAAAAACCACATGATTATCTCAATAGATGCAGAAAAGGCCTTTGACAAAATTCAACAGCCCTTCATGCTAAAAACTCTCAATAAGTTAGGTATTGATGGAACGTATCTCAAAATAATAAGAGCTATTTATGACAAACCCACAGCCAATATCATACTGAATGGGCAAAAACTGGAAGCATTCCCTTTGAAAACTGGCACAAGACAAGGATGCCCTCTTTCACCACTCCTATTCAACACAGAATTGGAAGTTCCGGCCAGGGCAATCAGGCAGGAGAAAGAAATAAAGGGTATTCAATTAGGAAAAGAGGAAGTCAAATTGTCCCTGTTTGTAGATGACATGATTGTATATCTAGAAAACCCCATCGTCTCAGCCCAAAATCTCCTTAAGCTCATAAGCAACTTCAGCAAAGTCTCAGGATACAAAATCAATGTGCAAAAATCACAAGCATTCTCATACACCAGTAACAGACAAACAGAGAGCCAAATCATGAGTGAACTCCCATTCACAATTGCTTCAAAGAGAATAAAATACCTAGAAATCCAACTTACAAGAGATGTGAAGGACCTCTTCAAGGAGAACTACAAACCACTGCTCAATGAAATAAAAGAGGACACAAACAAATGGGAGAAGATTCCATGCTCATGGATAGGCAGAATCAATATCATGAAAATGGCCATACTGCCCAAGGTAATTTATAGATTCATTGCCATCCCCGTCAAGCTACCAATGACTTTCTTCACAGAATTGGAAAAAACTACTTTAAATTTCATATGGAACCAAAAAAGAGCCCACATTGCCAAGTCAATCCTAAGCCAAAAGAACAAAGCTGGAGGCATCACACTACCTGACTTCAAACTATACTACAAGGCTACAGTAACCAAAACAGCATGGTACTGGTACCAAAACAGAGATATAGACCAATGGAACACAACAGAGCCCTCAGAAATAATACCACACATCTACAACCATCTGATCTTTGACAAACCTGACAAAAACAAGAAATGGGGAAAGGATTCCCCATTTAATAAATGGTGCTTGGAAAACTGGCTAGCCATATGTAGAAAGTTGAAACTGGATCCCTTCCTTACACCTTATACAAAAATTAATTCAAGATGGATTAAAGACTTAAATGTTAGACCTAAAACCATGAAAACCCTAGAAGAAAACCTAGACAATGCCATTCAGGACATAGGCATGGGCAAGGACTTAATGTCTAAAACACCAAAAACAATGGGAACAAAAGCCAAAATAGACAAATGGGATCTAATTAAACTGAAGAGCTTCTGCACAGCAAAAGAAACTACCATCAGAGTGAACAGGCAACCTACAGAATGGGAGAAAATTTTTGCAACCTACTCATCTGACAAAGGGCTAATATCTAGAATCTACAATGAACTCAAACAAATTTACAAGAAAAAAACAAACAACCCCATCAAAAAGCGGGCAAAGGATATGAACAGACACTTCTCAAAAGAAGACATTTATGCAGCCAAAAGACACATGAAAAAATGCTCATCATCACTGGTCATCAGAGAAATGCAAATCAAAACCACAATGAGATACCATCTCACACCAGTTACAATGGTGATCATTAAAAAGTCAGGAAACAACAGGTGCTGGAGAGGATGTGGAGAAATAAGAACACTTTTACACTGTTGGTGGGACTGTAAACTAGTTCAACCATTGTGGAAGTCAGTGTGACGATTCCTCAGGGATCTAGAACCAGAAATACCATTTGACCCAGCCATCCCATTACTGAGTATATACCCAAAGAATTATAAATCATGCTGCTATAAAGACACACGCACCCATACGTTTATTGCAGCACTATTCACAATAGCAAAGACTTGGAACCAACCCAAATGTCCAACAATGATAGAATGGATTAAGAAAATGTGGCACATATATACCATGGAATACAATGCAGCCATAAAAAATGATGAGTTCATGTCCTTTGTAGGGACATGGATGAAGCTGGAAACCATCACTCTCAGCAAACTATCGCGAGGACAAAAAAACCAAACACCACATGTTCTCACTCATGGGTGGGAATTGAACAATGAGAACACTTGGACACAGGAAGGGGAACATCACACACTGGGGCCTGTCGTGGGGTGGGAAGAGGGGGGAGGGATAGCATTAGGATATATACCTAATGTTAAATGACGAGTTAATGAGTGCAGCACACTAACGTGGCACATGTATACATACGTAACAAACCTGCACATTGTGCACATGTACCCTAGAACTTAAAGTATAATAAAAATATATATAAATAAAAATAAATAAATTTTAAAAATAAAATTACTTTTCTCTCGAAAAAACAAAAGATGTTCTTCTAATGAAATGATAGAGACAGCAGATGGCAATTTTTTAAATATTTACTAGGTGAAAATGAAAAGTCAGCAATCCTATGTCAGTTCCCCCACCCACTCTTTGTATTGTGTTTATTGATCTAAGAAATTCAAAATCTGAGATGTGTTGGTCCAGGACACCATGACAAACCCAATGAGCCCCCATGTCTAGTTCCCCTAACAGGACCCTGGGTTAGTTCATTTGTCCACTTTTCAGAGAAGATGGCCCCATTCGCAGTCCATGGTGAAATTCTTAGCAGTCTACACCTTCACAGTCATCCCATTTTCCTGGCAGAGCACACAACTTGACTCTGTCTAGCCAGGTGAGCCTGAGAAGGATGTGGTTGTGACTAGGTGTCTGATGCCTGGAAATGCCAAGGTCAACTTGCCACCACCAGGGAAGCTGGCCCCAGTGGGAGTCAGCAGAGTGAAGAGAGGGAGGGAGCCTGGGTCCTTGGTGACATCACAGAGCTGATTCTACCACCGGGGCAAGTGCTATCACCCATGGACTTTCTGCTATGTGAGATGATTTCTAATTATCTACAACCATTGAGTTGGGGGATTTCTTACCATGCAAGTGAAGTCATCTTGACTGATATACCTAGACACCTTGGGAAGCATTAAGAACGGACATTACCTCCAAAGCATAGGTTCCTAAACCAGGGTATCAAATGTGCTTGCCCATCCCAGTTTATGTAGATTATGTCTCCTACAACACCTAATTCAATCCATCCCCCCATGTCTTGCTGATTTTACCTCCTAAATATCCCACTGATCCTTCCTATTCTCTCCATCTCCTCTGCCAACTCTAGCCAACCTACTGCCAGCTCTTGTTTGGTCTAAGGCATTAGCCCACCAACTCCCACTGGGGCCTCTTCCAAACAGCAGCCAGATCCATTTACCTTGCTTTCCTGATTAAAACCTTTATTCTAAGTGCAGTAGAAAACATTTTAAGTTTTCTTAACTTAAGTAGCAAACTACTTAAGTTACCTATAAAGCCCTAGAGAACCTGGCCCTGCATACCCTCCTCCAGCTCCAGCCGCACTGGCCCTCCCCATCACTTTCCCTCCTGTGTCTGGTTAAAGCATTCAGATCCCATAGAGGTCAGCTCAGAAATCATTTCCTTAAAGAAAACTTTAATGACCACATTCTCTGCCACCCCAGGCTGGCCCCGCAGTAATACTCTCACAGCCCTCCATCAAGCCCTTCCAAGGATTCAATGCGATCTTTTTGTTTCACCATTGAATTCCCAGACCCTAATACAACGTAGGTGTTCAAAAAGTATTTGTGAAAGGAACAGATGGATCTTCACAAACAATTACAGATACACCTGGGTAGTAGCTTGTCCCCAAGGTGTATCTGGCTTCATAAGCAGTACACAAAAGCCCTCTTCACAGCTCCCTGTGTCCTGCTCACAGACACAGCAGCTTGCCCTTGACTACTCCCTCTCGAGGGAGGGAGGTGTGTGCCTCCTACCGTGCTTCTAACAGTGGCCCAGTGTTTCCCACCTACACTTTTTCCGTGTCGTGGAAGGAAGCAATATTGCATAATGCATATTATGAATTAAATGTTTGTGTCCTCCCAAAATTCTTATGTTGAAGTCCTAACCCCCTTTTGTGTTGGCATTAAGAAGTGCAGCCTGTAGAAAACAATAGGTTCAGCTGAAGTCCTGAGGGTGGAGCTCCCATCATGAGATTAGTGTCCTTATGAGAAGAGTAAAAGACTCTCTCTCTCTCTCTCCCACCTGCTCCCCTACCCTCACTCCCCATTATGGAAAGATAGAGCAAGAAGGCACCCATCTACAAACCAGGAGGACAGCCTTCATCAGATACTGCTGGGACCTTGATCTTGGACCTCCCAACCTCCAGAACTGTGAGAAATGTCTGTTGTTTAAACAACCCAGCCTGTGGTATTTTATTATAGCAGACGAAGCACACTAAGATAATGCATTAAAGGTGTGGGTGACAGAATCAGACACATGGACTCATTCCAGTTCTGCCACTTCCCAGTTGTGTTTCCCAGGGCTAAGTTCATAACATCTCTAAGCCTCAGTTCGTCATTTGGGATAATAAAAGCATGAACCTCATACAGTTGCCATGAAGATTAAATGAGATCATATATGTAAAGCTCTTAGCAAAGTGCCTGGCACGTGGTCTAAACATTCAGCAATGGGTGTCTGCACTCTTACTTGAATTACTGCCACAGAACTGAAACAGAGTCTTAGAGATCATCTACAGTTGACCTTTAGCCAACAAAAGGTCCAGGAGTACCGACCCCTGCCCCCATGCAGTTGAAAATCCACATATAACTTTTGACTCCCTCAAAACTTATCTCCCTTAAAACTTAACTGATAGCCTACAATTGGTTGGAAGCCTTACTAATAACATAAACAACACATATTTTTTATGGCATATGTATCATATACTGTATTCTTAAAATAAAGTAAGCTAGAAAAAAGAAAATGTTAAGAAAATCATAAGGAGAAGAAAACACATTTAATATTCATTAAGTGGAAGTGGATCATCAAAAAGGTCTCCATCCTCAAGTCTTCATGTTGAGTAGGCTGAAGAGGAGGAGGAAAAGGAGGTCTTGCTATCTCAGGGGTATTTTACGGAAGTAAATGATAAAAGAGACTAGTATCTACACATATTTTATGCATTCGTGACATACCTTTTTCTTAATTTTTTTGACATTTCTAGGCCATGCGGCTCCTCTGTGAGTCTTTTCAAATTGTTATACATTTCCCCCGCAAAAATAATCCCAATATGTTTGTTGAACAAAATCTGTGTAAAAGTGGACCTATGCAGCTCAAACCCAAGTCATTCAAGGGTCAACCATAGTAAACAAGCTGATTTCACAGAAGAGGAAACATGCTCCAAAGGGGCTCCAGTGGCAGAAGCAGCAGAAGGAGGCTGGCTGGTGACTCCCACCTGGTGCAGTTTCCATCAGAACCTGGACCTACCCTGATTCTCTGTGCTCCGATGACTCAGGGCCCTCCCAGGACTCAGAGAGAGTCTGCAGAGGGAGCAGCCAGGTGATTCTCTCCCCTGGACACATGGTGAATTGAGATATTTATTGAATAAATGCAAGGAAGACCAGAACACAGGGGTGCTTCTTGGCCCTAAGAGAACATGTATTCCCCCAGAAACATAAAGGGGCACCACCCAGGAGAATTAATTAATCCAGTACTGTTCATCTCTTTCAACAGGCCTTCCTGGGAAGGACATTCCAGACTGTTTATTAGTTAGGCTTTCTTTCCACACTACGGTCGCTTTTTCCCCTTCCTGGGATCCACACAGATGAATTTCCTGCTAATGGCATCCTCATCATGCTGATACCCAAAGGTTATTTTGCAAAGATGCAATTCAGAAATAGCTTTACATGTGCACGCATCTGAACAAAAAATATACTCCTTGATGCCTGCTTGATGTTTCAGCTGAGGGCAGCTGCTTGACAGCAACTGGGAAGATGAGAGAGAGATGCAGAGAAAGGAAAAGAGAGAGAGAGAAAGAGCCTAAGGAGTGTGGATACCAATGGGAGCAACACAATCAATCACTTCTAAAGGGCGCATTTGCCCTGGAGAAAAGGTTTAAGGAAATAAGCAAGCAGATTTAATGAAAAATTCTGAGTCTATTGATTGAAATCCGTTGCCTTTTCTTACTATTCAAGAACATGACATTTTTGCATTAGGCAATTGGTTTACGACTTATGTAAATAGAAAACATAAAAACTTTTCAAGAGATGAGAAAGTTCAGCAAAGGTGTTTCATTCAGTTGCTCTGCAGTGCTCCTGTCGCCTTCCTTGTTGTCTTTGTGATAAGAATGGTCCAGTCCCCTTCAGACTGAAGCCCCTCTCTGCTCCACTGCTGATAATGATCACAAACAAAGACAACAAAGAGCTGCTCTCAATATGCATCACACCCGCCTCTGTCTCCTTCCTCTGCAGAAGCTGCTCCCTCTGCCTGGAACCCCGACTCCTCTGGAATCTTTACCCTCCCCTTGTCCACCGCTGTTAGCCTAGAAGGCAGCCTTCCAACGCTATCTCCAGCTGGGAGCCTTGTCTGGTGTTCCCACACAGCATTAAGGGCTTCCTCCAGGGGGTTCCAATGGCGTTTTGTTCCCACCCATTGTGACAATGATCACACCGCTGTAACTACCAAGACACATTTTCCCCCACACTTTCATGTTTTGATAGGTCAATGGGCCCACTCCTATTGTGAAAATGATTACTCTGTTCATACTGCTCAATTTTAAAACACTTTTTTTCACACTTGAGTGTTTCTGAAACCAGAATGTTTTGCTAATGTGGACATTGAGTGTGGTAGTGTTTCTGACTTTTTTTCTTCTGAAAATCTGTTAGTATATTGAGAGTAAATTCTAAGATCAAAGAGCTGTGTTATTTATTTGTGTGTCTTGACTGAGAACTCCTAGGGAGCAGGAACTGTGTTCTAGTCATCTTTGTATCTCCATCCCTTAGCGCAATACAGTTAAGCAGCTATTGCTTAATAAAGGTTGGAGTGAGGAACAGGGGGTGGCTTCTTTTTGTGTTCCATCAAGGGCCTGCTCAAGCTTCAGCTCCTCCATGGCTTCTTCCTTAGTGACCCCTCACCATCCTCTGAATAGCACTGGTCATCTGAGCCATACCAATCAGCGCTGTTGACTCTGTGGCTGTTGTTTCATAGCATTTCCCACAGCGTAGGGCTATACACAAAATCAGAGCTCAAACACATGAATGAAATGAATTAATACAGCAATCGGCTTTTCTGCAATGCTTCATCCTTTACAATTTCCTTGGTGCATCCTTCCTTCTTCTCCTAGCCCTAACAAATCCCTCTCTCTGAAGCCCCCTCATTAGCTAAGAATTATGTCCCTTGCCTCTGTTTTATTTTTTTTCAGGTATTTTGTTAGAGACACCCTCCAATCACATGGCATGCAGCTCCTCAACATTCGAGCCTACAAGCCAGCCCTGACTTCCCTACAGACATCTTTCTGAGCTGGCCTCTCTCCTTGGCTGCTGCACTTTTCTTACAGGTTCTTCTCTATCCTGATCAGAGGAAGCTTCATGGGTTCCTCTCCAATATCTCATACATCAAGGGGACATTAGAAGTGAAAGAAGAGTGTTAAGTTTAAGGTCAGGTTCCAGCCCATGCTGAGGTCCGAAGGGAGTGGGTGGATGAATGGCGGATGGATAGGAAGAACACTTAGGGGGCCGTAAGTAGGTGAAATGTGGTTTTATTCAGCATCTCTCTTACACTGTCTGTCTCTGTCTCGGCTGCTTGCTCCGGCGGCTCCCACATACAGCTGCACAACCAGCTCTCCCTTCAGGGTTAGCAGCTTAACTCTTGCCCTACGGGCACAAGCAAGCCAAGCTGTGTCCTGGATCCCCCTTGTCCGTTTACAAAACAGACAGCTCTGGCTTTCTCTCTCTCTTCCTCTGGACACGAGCATGCCTGTACAGTGTCAGCAGGGCAATTATACCTTTTACAGATGACAGTGGCTCCAAGCCAAATGATGAGCCTTCCCGTGTTATGGCTACATGGCTGTGATTATACAACAGGTGGAGCTATGCTCCTGCACTACAAACTGGCTGAGTCACGCAGGATGTTTACCTCGGCCTATCCTTGCTTGGCTGCAGTACAGCCGTGTTCCTTATGAAGGGGCAGCCACATCACCATGTCAGCTTGTGCGGAATTCACAGCCAACTGACTCTATTAGGTTCTGTTGACATGAGCTTCTGTTAAGTCAGGTTTTTCATCCTTTACAGAAACAACTGATTTTGCGAACCTAAGGAGTGTAATTTAAATTTGTCCCTGTTAAATTTCATCGTGTTTAGCGTGACCGTTCCAGCTGGTGACGATCATGTTGAAGCTTCACTCTGTCCTTTCGATTTCTCAGTAGGGTGGAAACAAACTCAGTGTTTACAGCCTTAATGGGTGGCCTCAATGAAATAATTAACACCATGTCTACATTGGGGCTTTAATTTAGTTCTTGGCCCTGAGATCATAACAAAGCTGGGTCAGCTGAACTGCCTTTTAGGGCTCATTTTCATCGCCATAGATAAGATATCCATTCATTATATTCTCCCAACCTCACTTCCACCATTAGGCTCCTCCACAGCACTCCCTGTCTCAGTAAATGCACTGCCATCCCACAGGTGGCCATGCCAGGAACTGGGGTTAGCGGGGAGCGGGTTCCTAATTCCTGTCTCTCCATGAGCCCCACAATTGAATCAGTTCCTCAGCCTTATCAATTGATGATGCCCCCTAAATCAATCCAGTTCCTCCGCCACCAATTTCTCTTACATGTTAGACACATCTTTGTGCAGGCTTCCTCCTGGCCTGTGTGCTCTTCCCCCTCCTTCATCTATTTATCTTCTACCCTTCAGGTTTCAGCTCAAACCTTGCTTCCTCCAGGAAGGCTTCTCTGTCCTGTAGGTGAGATCAGAGCCTCCTGCCAGCAGCTTCCGTAACATGGTGCTTTCTCTCTGATTCACCAAACTCACCGCACGTTGTTGCTTGTGGAACTCTCCCCAGCTACATCGAAGTTCCCTGAGGATCGAGAAGGATTCTGTTTTGCTCATTGTATCCCTAGCCTACAGTAGATACTCAAAGAATATTTCTTGAATTATTGCATTAAGTATGGTGCTATGAGT
Organism: Hylobates moloch; assembly: GCF_009828535.3. NCBI lineage: Eukaryota > Metazoa > Chordata > Mammalia > Primates > Hylobatidae > Hylobates > Hylobates moloch. The sequence continues at coordinate 84,966,212 of NW_026652286.1, read as the reverse complement.
TTGGCTGCACAAGGTTTAAATCACTAGCAAGTGAGTTGGCTCCAGACCCTTAAGGCCTCTGGCATGGGGAAAGCACACCAGCTTTGTCCTCTATGCAGCAGTGGGACCTGGGTGATTCTATGAGCCTCAGTTTCCTCATCTGAAAAGTGAGAGTAAAAACATATCATATGGGATTGCCATAGGGTCAAAGGAAATTATGCATATGAGTTTGCCCCCAAGCTGAAAAGTATGGTTCAAGCACAGGTATAACCATAGCCACCCAGTCCCTCTGTGAGTGACTTTGCCCTGGCTTTGGAGGCTGTGCCAAATTGCATGGGCTCAACTTTGACCACATGACTCATCAGTGTGGGCTCAGTAAAGTCCAGCAGGTCTTTCTTAATTCCTTCTCAACCCTTTCTGCTATCCTCATTCTTCTGTACTACTGGGCAACTTCCAGAAACTTTCATAACCGCCGCTTCTATTGCATTCTCTTGGTGGAGGGTTTAGTGATCCTGAAGGCCCTAGAAATACATGGAATTTAAAACACAAAATGGAGAGCATTGTGCATTTTAGTGAAACAGCAATTAGGAGCAGCAGTCACCATGTACTCGGGAGGGCAAGAGAGCCGAGGAGAAAAGTAATAAAGTGACCTCATAAAGACACTTAATTTCATTACCACCAGACGCAGTTTCCCATTATTGCTCTTGGTGTTTAATGGTTTTATGATTTCATCTATTGACACTTAGCTAGTTCATTAACTGTGCTGCTAAAAATACAATTATCTCCAACAAACCCTTCATCACTAATAAATGGGGGGAAAAAACCTCCATCATTACCAGAAAGCAGTGGGGTGGACACACCTTCTGTGCAGTAACACTGCGGCCCTAAAGTTTTCATGGAGACCGAGACTGTAACCACGCAGGTTTAGAAATTCAGTCAAGCAACTGCTTTATTATTTGGCTGATTCCAGCTAACTAATGGACTGATTTTGTGCACCCAATTGACATTGACCTTGATTGAGCAACTGAGTCACAAAGCTGGTGACCAATGTGAGATCTGAGGATCTGCTTAACTGCTCATTCGTTCACTGGGTATTTACTAAGCCCCTACTGGGAGCCAAGCCCCAGCTAGATGTGCAGTGATATGTAAAATAGGCAGGGGTTTTGTTTTGGGGAAGCCTGCAGCCTAGCTGAGAATGTGTGTCTGCCGGGATCAGGGGAAGGAGAATCCCAGTAGTTGAGCTGGGGGTCAAGGCAGAGAGCTCCACTCCTGAGTTGGGGTGTGGGGAGGAGATAGTGGGCACTGAGCAGGGCAGAAGGCTTTCCATTTCACTTAGCATGAAAGCCAAAGCCATTATGATGGCCCTGCAGGGTCTGTCCTCCAGCCCCAGCCGCTGACCTCTCTATGATCCTACAAGAGGAGGGAGGGGATGTCAGTGCAAGTCACCCAGGTCATCAGTCGGAGGGAGCCCAGGGCCTAACAAAAACCTGCATAAAGAATTTTTAGGTGGCGCACTTATCCTAAGAGGTCCCCTTTTTTTTTATTTCTGGAGCCCAAACTGCTCAGCTGTATCCGCTGCCCTCATCTCCTACTGCTTCTCCCCTCGCACACTCTGCTCAGGCCTCTATTTTTCCTTGACCAAGGCAGGCCTCAAGGCCTTTGCCCTTGCTGTATCTCTGCCTGCTATGCTTTTCCCCAAAGAGCCTCGGGGCTCGCTGCCTGGCTTCTGCCAGGTCTTTGCTTAAACTCTTCTTAGTGAGACCTTTCCCGCCCACCCACTCACTCCCACCACTCCCTGCCCCCTTCCTGTCTTCATTTTTCTCTATAGCTCTTACTGCCTTTTAAGAGATTACATATTTTACTTTTTTTATACGTTTGCTGACTGTCTCCCCAACTAAGATGCTGGCTCCTAGATGGCAGGGAATTTTCTGTTTTGTTCCCCGCTCACTCCCCAGCATCACAACAGTGTCTGGCATTTAAAAGGTACTTAGTAGGCCAGGTACAGTGACTCATGCCCGTAATCCCAACACTTTGGAAGGCCGAGGCAGGAGGATCACGATGTCAAGCGATCAAGACCATCCTGACCAACATGGTGAAACCCTGTCTCTGGTAAAAATACAAAAATTAGCCAGGCGTGGTGGCGTGTGTCTGTAGTCCCAGCTACTCAGGGGGCTGAGGCAGGAGAATCACTTGAACCTGTGGGGCGGAGGTTGCAGCGAGCCGAGATCGCGCCACTGCACTCCAGCCTGGCAACAGGGTGAGACTCAGTCTCAAAAAAAAGGTACTTAGTAAACATGTGCTGACTGCCTGAATGTACTTATTGTTTGCCTATTGTCTCCCAGGCCCAGCACACACTCTGCACACTGCTCAGTCACACTTGGCTCCTTTCCCAGCTGGGAAAGCTTCTTCACAAGCTCTCTCAATAAGAGATGCTGGGAGAGTAGTGTTGATCTTCAATTCCTCTCACTCTTTCTCTCGTTCCTTCTTCTCCAGGTGATATCTCTCAAGCAGCTGTGCTATTTCCATCATCTCAGCTCTAGCTGCAGCAGTCCCTCCTCCACAGCAATGCTCCCGAGGCTGCGGCCCCTCCTCTGCATTCCACCAGATCCTAATGATAACCCTCCTTCTTTTTGTTCCCCCAGCCTTAGCTGGGGCAGCAGCTTCCTATAGGTCATAAGCCCTGGGCCACCTCGCTGTCTCCCTCTTGCCATCCCAGCCTTCCAACATCTACACATTCTATAGCCAGTGTTAAATTCCTCTGTCGGATACACCAAGCCTGGTTTGTGTTTTCCTGCCCCAATCCTGACAAATACAATGAACCAAGTAGGGAAATCAATGCACGAGCACAGCCCTAGGGACTGAGCCCACACAGGGAAAGGGGCAGAGGGTTCTGACAGAGGCCCTCCCACCCTTCCCAACTCTGCGAGGAGCAAAGAAGCTCCAACAGCAATGAGGAAGCCCTGCAGTGCAGACTGGTCTGCCAGATGCCAGGTGAAGGCTGACCCCTCTCAGTGGTGGGGCAGACAGTGAGGAGCATGCTCTGACTCAATTTGGCTTGGCTCCTGAAGGTCTGAACCACAAAGAGAGCCCGGTGCATCCAGCTGAGAGATGCTGGAGAAGACAGACACAGGACTGATTCCCCGACACTCTGCATCCCAGGCCTGAGAGATGATGCAGAGCAGTCTCAGTGGCCTCCCAGCATGGCATATACCAGGTGATCATCGAGGCTGCCATCTAATCACGGTCATGGTTATTGCCTCACACCACATGGACTTCTCCTTCAGTCCTGTGACCACAGCTGAGACAATGCACAGTCCAGGGGTGCAATTTTTAATGTGTCTGAAGTTGAAATGTATAAATGTAATTGGTAATTGACACATTTTTTCCCGAGAAGTTATCGGTAGTGCATCCCATTATGAATAGCACCTGGAATTGAAGAATGGAAACGCTGTCACTCCCAAACATCGCGGCTTCTCAGAGTCTCATTGGGAATGCCTCAAAAATTCACATTCTCAGAACCCAACCTTCAGTACCTTCTATTCAAGGGGGCAACACTGGAGTCTGGGAATTTATAGATACATTTATATTTTAAATCTCCTTATGGTATTAGCAAGAAAAACTGAGCACTTTAATGTGCTAGATTGTGCCACTGCCTTGTCACTGCACCTAGAAGAAGTCCCATGAGAGTAGTGTTATTGTTCCCATTTTTATGAATAGGAAACGGAGGTCTGAGAGGATTGCAGCTCCCATAGCTTACTAGTGCTAGATTGGGGATTGAGAAGCCCACGTTCTTTCCATCCCATCATGCCAGCCATACTCACACCTTTGACCAGGAGGAAGGGCTGAAAGGCAGATTCTGAAATGAACTTTTGGTGTCAGGACCCTCTCCCAGCCTGGAGGTGGAGAACTAGAAGCAGAGCAGAGAAGTCCCCCAAGAAGATTCAGATTCTCCGAGGGGTTTTCCCAATGGAGCCAGGACCCATCAGGCCAATCCACCTGGCGAACTTCTCCTCTGCAAGATAGAAAGAAGTACTGGATGTGGCCCCACCTTGAGGTGCTTCCAGTCTCATTAGGAAGAATAACAACAAAGAACAATGGCCGGGCGCGATGGCTCATGCCTGTAATCCCAGAACTTTGGGAGGCCAAGGTGGGCGGATCACTTGAGGTCAGGAGTTTGAGACCAGCCTGGCCAACATGATGAAACCCCATCTCTACTAAAAATACAAAAATTAGCCAGGCCTGGTGGTGCACACCTATAATCCCAGCTACTCGGGAGGCTAAGGCACAAGAATCGCTTGAAACTGGGAGGTGGACGTTGCAGTGAGCCGAGATCGCACCAGTGTATACCGGCGTGGACAAAGAGTGAAAAACCAAATTTAAAAAGAGAGAGAAAAAAAAGGGAGAAAAAAAATAAAGAACAACAGGCAGTACTGTCAAATGCCACAAAAATGGGACAAGGATCATGCATATAAGGCTCCAGGGGAGAAAGAACTTTCCAGGAACTGAAGGGCATCCTCAGCCTCCACTCTGCCATTTGGGGAGAGCATTTGAGTGTCCGGAACTCCAGTGGTGCTGTGGCTTCCTTTGGATCCTCACACTACCTCCCAATATAGGTCTTGTTAGTCCCATTTTACAGATGCCCTAGGTCATACTGTTGGTGACAGTCCAGCTGGACTTGAACCTTGGTCTGCCTGCCTTTTGAAATCCATACCCTTTCAACCACACCATATCCTCAGTGTGTGTGTGTGTGCACACTTACACATGCACACACACACACTCACACACACAAACACACACACTCACGTGTCTTATCTACTGTCTGCAGAGGCGATTGTTTTTTGGAGAATGCAACATAGAATATACTGCCAGGTGCATTCAGAGAAGCCAAATCTTCCATAATCCTTCCTGGGGATACTGTTTGCCAAGAGAATGGATTTTTGTGGGGTTTGTGGGGTTTTTTGTTTTACAGTTTTGGGTGTTTTTTAAATGATTTAAAAATAAAGCACGCAGGTTGTAACATTTGAGATTTATTCTTTAGCTGGCAAGCAGCTTTGTGCAGAAACAGGGCTATACTCCCAGTGCTGGCCTAACCACCAGGAAGCCTGCTTTGTTGGGCACTGGGCTGAGGGATGAGGGGAACAGCAAGGTTAACAAATGCCAATCGGCCAAGGACTGGACCAGGCCACCAAGTGCCCCAGGGACATCTCTTTTTTCATCTAACAGATATGCATTCAATGACTATAGGGTCCCAGGCACTAGAGGTAATAAAATAGCCCTACCCTCAAGATGCTCAGTCTGATGCGATGGAATAAAATTAGTCATTACAGGCGTGAGCGCAGTGGCTCATGCCTGTAATCCCAGCACTTTGGGAGGCCAAGGTGGGCAGATCACTTGAGGTCAGGAGTTTGAGACCAACCTGGCCAACAGGGCAAAACCCTATCTCCACTAAAAATAAAAAATTAGCCGGGCTTGATGGTGGACGCCTGTAATCCCAGCTACTTGGCAAGCTGCGGAAGGAGAATCGCTGGAACCCAGGAGGCAGAGGTTGCAGTGAGCCGAGATTGCACCACTGCACTCCAGCCTGGGCGACAGAGTGAGACTCTGTCTCAAAAAAGAAAAAGAAAAAGAGAGGAGAGGAGAGGAGAGGAAAGGAAAAAGTTAATAATTACAATACAGTGTAAGAAGTGATACAGGGCAGGCCTGTGGCAGCATCTGGAGCAATAACAAAGTCTGCAAGAATGGAGGGGGAAAGAAAGGTGTTATGAAAACACAAACAAAATTGGAACTCCAGGACCAGAGCTTTGAAGATTAAGGAAGATTTTCTTTCACATACAGAAAAGGGAGGAAGAATTCCCGAGAGAGGAGACAAGAGAGCAACATGACAAACAATTAATAAGCCACAGTGCAGTGAGGACTGTAACATACCTGGAGCAAAACTGGGATGCAGGGGAGGTAGGTTGTGGATTGTACCTGGGGGATGAGTCCTAGATTGATGAATTGTCATTTGACTTTTTCCTAATTCATGCTTACACACAGCCTGATGTATTTCAGAACGTAGCTTAATTGATATTTTAATTATATGCTTATACCCTGCAACAATTTCAAATGAGAGCAGGTACATGAAACCAGATAACACAGTGAAACCACTTAGAGGACTATGAAGTGTTAGACCAAGTACTGTTGGTAAGGTTGTTTTTGTGTTGTTCTAGGATTCCTGAGGCAGATTACTCCGTTCATTCCTATACCTATTTCCTGAGCCCCTGCCACATGCACAGCTGGGGCCACTGAGCTGGGAGGGCTGTGGGGAAGGGACACAGAGGTACATCCCCAACACCAAATTTGGTGCCATCCATGGCATGCTGCCACCCACCCTGGCTGAGAATGTGTGAATGTCAGTGTCTGTCACTTAGACCAGTGAGGAGGCACTGAAATGGGAAACCCATTGGCATAGCAGTGCTGGGTGGCTGAAGGGTAATGGACTTAGCCTCCACCCCACCTCTCTGCCTAGAGGCCTTGAGGGGCGGCAGCTCTGGATCTCAGTGTTCTCGTCTGGAACATTCAGAGATAATGGTGATGGCATGCAGTATCCGAACTCAGAAGCAGAGTCCCCACATGTGCCTCATGCATTCGTACCGGCCGCCCCAGGGTAAGAGGTACAGGAGCTGCAAGAAGCACGAAGGAGAGAGGTGTGGACACTCCAGGAACTCTGAGCTCCGAGCTCAGCTCTGCCCATGGCCTTGGATATCTCACTGAACAGCACTTGACAGACTTGCTTTCCTCCCCTGACAGAAAGAAAAAAAAAAACTGCCAAGGAATCCCCCAGCCCCAGCTTATTCAATAGCCGATACCAAATGCTACATCCATTCATTAATTTAGTAAATATGGATGGAGTATCTTCTGTTTGTAGGTAATGCACAAGGCACTAGGCTACAAAGATTTTTTAATAAAATATTTTTAAAATAACAAAAAGACATAGCCTCCCAAAAGTCACGCAGCATTCTAGCCAAGCTAAAAATAAGAATACTTAAATTTTTAAAGTCAGTGATTTACCTGGTGTCTTCTGGGGTAAAGAAATAATTACAAAACAATGATAACAAGGGTTACTTACAAGAGAGTCTAAATTTTAGAACGAGGCTCTAGCACAGGCCTAGGCACATACAGTCACCGTCCGGTATCCAGGGGGATGGGTTCCAGGATCCCCCACAGACGCCAAAATCCGAGGATGCACAAGTCCCTCATATAAAATGATGTAATATTTGCATATAACTTATGCACATCCTCCCTTACACTTTAAATCATCTTTAGATTACTTATAATACCTAATACCATGTAAATGCTACGTAAATAGTTATTATACTATATTTTTTATTTGTATTTTTTCCAAATATTTTAAATCCAAGGTTGGTTGAATCTGCAAATGCAGAATCCACAGATATGAAAGGTCAACAGTAGTCAGTGTTCAATAAACATTTGTTGAAATAATAAAGGATGGCCGGGCGCAGTGGCTCACACCAGTAATCCCAACACTTTGGGAGGCCAAAGTGAGTGGATCACTTGAGCCCAGGAGTTTTAGACCAGCCTGGCCAACATGGCGAAACCCCAACTCTACAAAAGATACACAAAAATTAGCTGGGCAAGGTGGTGCATGTCTGTAGGACTAGCTACTCAGGAGGCTGTGGCAGGAGGATCACCTGAACCCTGGGAGGTTGAGGCTGCAGTGAGCTGTGATATTACCACTGCACTCCAGCCTGGGCAACATAGTAAGATCCTATCTCAAAAAAAAAATAAGTAAATAAATAAAAGAAATAAGAGAGGTTATAAGAACAGGGCCTAATGAAAGCATCTAGGAGCAGTACCCAGCCCATGGGTAGGGTCAAAGAAGGCACCCCGAGGGAGCAACTGCTGATGCCTGCAATTGCCTCCGTTGGATCCACTTGGATCTGCTTTGGGGAAAACCCAGGCTGAGGGGCTGGCAAGAGCTTTGTTCTCTAGAGGGCGTCAGGCAACACAGCAATGGCCACATCCCACACTGCCTCTAGGATTTAAGGCTGAGGGGCTGTGAGTCAACGCTGCCTTTGCCAAGAGATGCCCAAGTAGTATATGATGTTTTTAGGGCTGGGGAGGAGGTGGTGGTGGCAGATTCAGCCTCCACTCAAGCTGAAGTGTTTGTAAACATGGCCAGTTGGCCACACCTACCTGCCCAGGGGGACCCTTGCTGGCACCTCCTCTCACTGAGTCCCTGGCTATCTCATTTGGCGAGAGCACAGCAGAATCCAGGCCTAAATTGCTTGTTCTGTCTCCTTCCTGTAACTTCCTGATACAATCGTCTTGTCAGGCATTTGTCCACATGCCGGAAGAATGAGCTTGCCCAAGGCCAGCTCCATCAACTCACTCTTTTATCCATGTAGCACTCGAGTCAGGCTGAAAAACAGGATTATTTCACTTTTTAGCTGGTGGGAGTACAGCCTGGCAGAACTGTTTTTGGGAAAGTGATTGGTAATGCAAGTGGCACATGGCAGGGAGAAGAGCACCAGCTCAACCACCCACTAACTCTGGGGCCCTGGGCAAGTCACAGAACATCTCTGAGCCCCCATTTCTCTGAAGCACTTGGAAAGGACAGATCACAGAGTGCTCAGGAGCTGAGGGACAAATTATAAGCAGCAGCATAGCAGATGCATCACCCACATCACCAGAAGTGCACACTATTGGATGCTTCAGGTGAGGGCATCTCAAAAAATCCACTGTATTAGGGGCATAGCAGAATAGGTGGCACTCAAATTAGATCATTTGAGGAGAGATTAATAAAAAGATTATGTATGAAGCTGTGAGTGGGGCAGAAGACCTTGGGAGAATAGTGCAATGTTCTGAAGCTAATAACAGCCTTAGCATCCTAATAGGGCAGAACTGGGAGCCCAGGTACAGGGAGGGGTGTCTGCAGAGAACCTGCTGGGAGCTGCAACCTTCAATGGAGGGATGCAGCCAGACAATGTCGACCCCACACAGAGGGAACCAGGGGAATAACTACCCCAGCCTCTCTCCCCTGACTCTCTCCAGATTCCTGCCAGGGATCCCCACTCACCAAACTCAAGCAGACACTGAAAGGTAAGGGAGCCCTTTGATACATTCTACATGTACCAGCCCAGGAAACAAAGCAGGGTGAAGGAGGATGAGAGGTTGGCTATGGATAGACAAATAAAGATAAATAAAGATATCTAGCACACCCCACAAAAGCAACCCACAAGAAAAAGCGTCAACTTTGAATGTCTACCAAAACAATGGGGGCACCAAAACAGCGAGATCATGACAGTCCCAGCCAAGTAAGCTCTTCCCTGCCTCTCCCGCTTCCTCTATGCTCCAGCCAACCCTACAGTGTTCAGAAACTGCAGTTAGTAAGTCAGTAGATTGAGGACGGGGTGAGGAGGTACCAAGCAGGATAGCAGAGAGCTCATTGCGCCTCCTTTTCCCGATGCAGGCTTTTAGCCTGACAGACCACAGCTGGAGAGTGTATCAGTTAGAGTGTGAGAGGCTGCAGTAACAAAAACTCCCAAACACGCAGTGACTCAACACAGTACAAGTCCGTTTCTTGCTTATATAACAGTACAGGAAAGTGCCCGGTTAGGGTAGTAGGGAAGGCAGTGGGCTTTGCTTCATCCATGCAGTTAGGGTCCCAGGCTGATGATCTTTAACAGACAGCTCCCACATGCAGGCTACGTTGAGGACTTATCAATGCACAGCCGTCACAGGCAGGTGCTACTGAGAAACAAAAACACTTCAGTGGCAAATTATAGAGAGATCTGGATCACTCCCATCTCAGCCAATCAGAAAGAGGAGATAGTATGAAGAAGCACACATGGAAAGTGTTTCTGGGACGGGCCTGGAAATGAAACCTATCCCTCTGTTCACATTCCATTGGCTAGACCTCAGTCACATGGCCACTTCTAACTGCAAGGGAGACTGGGAAATGGAGTCTGCTGGCCAGCCATGAGATTAGAACTTTTATTATAAGAGAAAATGGATTTTGGTGGACAGTTGTCAGTCTTTGTTACAGAGAAATTTAAAATTTTGAATTTTGCTTCTACACAGAATGGACATTTTAATCACTGACAGAAGCCAGGCGCGGTGGCTTACACCTGTAATCCCAGCACTTTGGGAGGCCAAGGCAGGCAGATCACTTGAGATCAGGAGTTCAAGACCAACCTGGCCTACATGGTGAAAACCCATTTCTACTAAAAATACAAAAATTAGCCAGGTGTGGTGGCAGGCATCTGTAGTCCCAGCTACTTGGGAGGCTGAGGCAGGAGAATCACTTGAACAAGGAGGTGGATATTGAAGTGAGCCATGATCTCACCACTGCACTCCAGCCTGGGTGACAGAGTGAGTGAGACTCCATCTCAATAACAAATTAATTAATTAGTTAATTAAATCACTGACAGAGTTTGTTTTGTGATTAAAAGTTATAAGAGAACTTCCCTTATTTGACAGGGAAAAAAGGAGTCAAGACATCTGCTCTAGATTTACCAAAGGAACAAAACAGTACCGGGCAGAGAGCAGGTTTGAGCCAGCTTGAACAACAGTTTGAAAAACAGTTTGAAAGTTGTTTGTTTACACTTTGGGGATTTCCACTTGCTCAGTGCGCCAGTTATTCTGTGATCTGAATATGGGTAAATTTTTTCTCTCTGTTTTCACTTCTCTGAGAGAAATTTTCTAAATTGCGTATAATAAATGTTTCTTTTAAATGAAGAAAACTGTTAAAAATATACATTTTTTTAAAAGTCAGTGAAGTTAGTCAACCTTCTTCTTCTGACTGCATTCAGTTCTTTACTGACCACCAGTCCCCTGTGCTTTAAAAAGCCATGTGTAATACCATCTTACATATCGGTTTTCCTCCATTAGTGCTGTCTCTTTTGCTCAAGTCGACTCAACACTATTCAAACCCATTTGACTCTTCCTCCCTCACCCCAGCACCCAGTTGATGACTAACACCTTGTTATGCACAGGGAAGTTGGTCACGGCAGCTGGGGAAGGGGACTGAGGGCTGAGGATGGCAGAGCAGAGCATGCAGGCTACGTTGAGGACTTATCAATGCACAGCTATCACAGGCAGGTGCTACTGAGACACAAAAACACTTCAGTGGCAAATTATAGAGAGATCTGGGTCAGGATCCAGGTAAAACCAGTAAAGAAGTTTTCCAGGGATGATGGGGCTCATAGATGTCACCCAGAGACCAAGTCCAGGGCATGCACTTTAGACAGTGTATGGCTTCATCCTGCTTCAGTTCTAAGTAAATCTCCCCACCACTCACATGCCACTTCCCAACCCCACCTCCACTGCCATCATCATCCCCATTTGATGTCCAAGCTATATATGGTGAAGTCAGGAACAAAACCAAGAAGTCAGCTCAAGGCTGTAACCACTCTATAGTGAAAATAATGCTCCCGTGCTCGCTTCGGCAGCACATATACTAAAATTGGAACGATACAGAGAAGATTAGCACGGTCCCTGCACAAGGATGACACGCAAATTCGTGAAGCATTCTATATTGTTATCTTTGACAAACCTGATAAAAACAAGCAATGGGGAAAGAATTCCCTATTTAATAAATAGGGCTGGGAAAACTGGCTAGCCATATGCAGAAAACTGAAACTGGACTCCTTCCTTTACGCCTTATACAAAAATTAACTCAAGATGGATTAAAGACTTAAATGTAAGCCCTAGAACCATAAAAATCTTAGAAGAAAACCTAGGCAATACCATTCAGGACATAAGCATGGGCAAAGACTTCATGACTAAAACACCAAAAGCAATGGCAATAAAAGCCAAAATAGACAAATGGGATCTAATGAAACTAAAGAGCTTCTGCACAGCAAAAGAAACTACCATCAGCATGAACAGGCAACCTACAGAATTGGGGAAAATTTTTGCAATCTGCCCATCTGACAAAGGTTTAATATCCAGAATTCACAAGGAACTTAAACAAACTTATAAGAAAAAAAACAAACAACCCCATCAAGGATATGAACAGACACTTCTCAAAAGAAGACATTTATGCGGCCAACAAACATATGAAAAAAAGCTCATCATCACTGGTCATTAGAGAGATGCAAATCAAAACCACAATGAGATACCATCTCACGCCAGTTAGAATGGCAATCATTAAAAAGTCAAGAAACAACAGATGCTACAGAGGATGTGGAGAAATAGGAACGCTTTTACACTGTTGGTGGGAGTGTAAATTAGTTCAACCATTGTGGAAGACAGTGTGGCAATTCCTCAAGGATCTAGAACTAGAAATACCATTTGACTCAGCAATCTCATTACTGGGTATATACCCAAAGGATTACAAATCATTCTGCTATAAAGATACATGCACACGTATGTTTATTACAGCAGTGCTCACAATAGCAAAGACTTGAAATCAACCCAAATGCACATCAATGATAGACTGGATAAAGAAAATGTGGCACATATGCACCATGGAATACTATGCAGCCATAAAAAAGGATGAGTTCATGTCCTCTGCAGGGACATGGATGAAGCTGGAAACCATCATTCTAAGCAAACTAACACAGGAATGGAAAACCAAACACTGCATGTTCTCACTCATAAGTGGGAATTCAACAATGAGAACACATGGACACGGAGGGGAACATCACACACCAGGGCCTGTCAGGAGGGATAGCATTAGGAGAAATACCTAATGTAGATGATGGGTTGATGAGTGCAGCAAACCACCATGGCCCGTGTATACCTATGTTACAAACCAGCATATTCTGCACATGTATCCCAGAACTTAAAGTATAACAAAAAAAAAGAAAAGAAAAGAATGCTCCCACTGCAGTTGATAAAATTACACATGTAAAGTGCTTACACTGGCTATGTTAGTTTGCTAGGGCTGCCATAACAAGATATTGCAGATTGGGTGGCTCAAACAGAAACATCTCACAGTTCTAGAGTCTGGAAAGTCCAAGATCAAGGTGTCAATCAGTTGGTTTCTTTTGAGGGCCAAAAAGGAAAGATCTGTTCCAGACCTCTCTCCTCAGCTTGTAAATGGCCATCTTCTTCCCACGTATTCACGTGGTTTTCCCTCTGTACATGCCGTGCCCTAATCTCCTTTTGACGGGATGCAAGTCATACTGGATCAGGGCTCACCCTAATGACTTCAGTTTACCTTACTTACCTGTATAAAGATCCTGTCTCTGAATATAGTAACATTCTGAGGTACTGGGGGCTACAGCTTCAAATATCAATTTCGCCAAGGGTGGCTGGGGGGTCACAATTCAGCCCATGCTACTAGCTAAGTGACCATAGCTATTACTAGGATCCTGGAATTCAAGGACCCCCACAATGTCAACATCCAAATCAGCTTTCCATTCAACTTTATGTCTCTTACCCCCATCCAAATCAGAGGTTTACAGGCACTTTTGACCAAAACACCACAAACGTTCCTCCTCCAAGCTTTTTCTCTACTGTGCTGGCCCACACCCTATAATCTACCTTGTGATGAGAAACACACCAAACTCTCCTCATAGTGAAAGATGCAGCTCAAGCCCCATCATGTATTCTATGTCCCCTTTACAGGTTAGGAAACTGAAGCTCAGAGTGGTTAAGTAATTGTGTCCAAGGTCACCAGCAAGTGAGGCTAGAAATGCGATCCTAACTCCACCTGTCTGACTCCAGGTCCAACGGTCCCTCCACGCTGAACTCCTGCAGCAACCCTGGCCTGAAGCACTCACAGGGCAGTGAAGTTTGCAACATCCTGATGTCCTCTTCATTGTCACCTGGAGATTTGAGTTTGAGCTTTTATTTTAAGTCCTCATTATCAAATTTCTATTCACATATCTTTTCCTCCTACATATATTTTCAGCACCTTGAGACAGGAGAGGACTTTTCACTTATCCAGATCCCTTCATAGCCACTGGCAGGGCTCAGTGGAGATGGCTGATGTTGGTGTAGGGCCAGCATGGGGGTAATTCTCTGAAACCTAAAACACATACCCACTCCTCCAGGGAAATACACACACTCCTCGGGGAGTTGGCTTCAGCCAGCTGGACAGATGGGGCTCTGACTCCTCCAAACACAGCGGCTTTATGAACCAATTGATTCCAGAGATGGATGCTCTGCCATCCCCTCTCAGCCCCAGGTCCCTCCCAGAGCTGGAAGCAGACCAGACCTCATGCTTGAGTGGGGCACCCCAGAGCCCAGCTTCTAGAAATAGGGCTGGATATCCACACTGACACATTTGCCTCTGTCTCCTTCTGCTTTACCCCTTCCTTTCCTGTCCCCAGTCTCTCCTCTCTCCTCTTTCCAGGACCTCTAGGTTGCCTAAAACTAACCTCTGCTACTTAGTGGCTACTGTAGACTAGGCACTATTCTAAGCACTTTATAGCTGTAACCACTACATTGAACAAGGACTCAGGAAGTGATGCCACAAAGGTATTTTTACTCTGAGTCTCACAATTTATTTATGCCTCCTCAGCGGGGGTGGGCTTTCTTGGATAAAAACTTAGTCCACATGCTTCTTTTGGCCCCTTAATAAAACTTCTGGAGTCACTTTAAAGTACAAAGAGCCTTAAGTCCACAATTACAATGGTTCAATTCCACTCAATAACCAAAAGTAAAGACTTGACTAAAAGGTAAAATGTTCTCCCCGTGTCCAGCTGAGCTCTGCAGCGTGGGGGCTTTTTGAAGCACGTGTGATCGTGGGGAACAAACAAAGTGATTTTGGGGTGTGGCCTGTGGTGGCTGTGGGGGTAGCCACTCAAACCTCTTTCAGGAAAACCCATCAAGAGGAGCGGAGTTGACTGACAGCCCAGTGGCCACACTTGGGATCTGCCCCATATTTGCACCAAGGCTATAGTTCCCAGGGACGCCCCCATCTAAAAGCTGAGTGCTGCAAGGGTGCTAGAACGAGGCCATTGCTACCTGCCAGGAACTCTTCTGATGGGCAACCTTGGCCAGGGCCAGCGAGGGGACTAGCCAGCCTCGCCCAGACCCACTCCCCCCTGCACTGCCTCTGAGACTTTTCTTTTTTTATTTTTTTTTTATTTTTATTTTTATTTTTATTTATTTATTTTTTTGAGGCGGAGTCTCGCTCTGTCACCCAGGCTGGAGGGCAGTGGCGCAATCTCGGCTCACTGCAAGCTCCGCCTCCCGGGTTCACGCCATTCTCCTGCCTCAGCCTCTCCGAGTAGCTGGGACTACAGGCGCCCGCCACCACGCCCGGCTGATTTTTTTTTTGTATTTTTAGTAGAGACGGGGTTTCACTGTGGTCTCGATCTCCTGACCTTGTGATCCGCCCGCCTCGGCCTCCCAAAGTGCTGGGATTACAAGCGTGAGCCACCGCGCCCGGCGCATCTGAGACTTTTCCTACCCAGTCCTCCTTCTTTCCCACTCTTGAACCATGGACCAAAGCCTTTATGCCTCATCTTGCTTCCTTTCCCTTTATCCTTCATAGATATTTCTCCTAACAAATCTCTGCCTCTCAGGAGCCTGAATTGATATGTGACCTTTTTTTTCCTGCCTGGCAGTTTCTACTCCTCACCAGCCAAAGGGGCCAGTGGCCGTGTGGGAAGCAGGTGTCATCAGCTTCTCCTTTTCTCCCTCTGTTCCTCCCATCTCACGTACTGCTCCTTTGCCTCCTGTCTCACACCCGGACTGGCCCTGACTTAAGATGTCTCTCACTCCCAGGACCTGGCAGGGCTTTAACACCAACCACGTTTCTTATGTGGCACTTTCATGGGTTCCTCAATAAGGGCAGCACCTCATCCACTAGCGTTTCCTGTCCTCCCCCTCAACTTCAATGTATTAGTCAGGGTTCTCTAGAGAAACAGAACCAATAGGATGTGGATGGATGAATGGATGGATAGATAGATGATAGAGAGAAAAAGAGAGGATAGATAGATGATAGATAGATGATAGATAGATAGATAGATAGATAGATAGATAGATAGATAGACAGACAGATAGAAAGATAGATAGATAGATAAATTGGATTGCCCAAATATGGAGGCTGAGAAGTCCCAAGATCTACAGTTGGCAAGCTGGAGACCTGGGAGAGCAGATGGTATAGTTCTAACCCAAAAGCCAGCAGGCTAAAGACCAAAGGGAGCTGATGTTTCGGCACAGCTCCAAAGGCAGAAAAAGACAAGTGACCCAGCTCAAAGCAGTCAGGACAAAGGAATTCCCTCTTTTCTCAGCTTTTCTGTTCTATTCAGGTCTTCAACTGATTGGATGAGGCCACATTAGGGAAGGCAACCTGCTTTACTCAGTTTAGCAATTTAAATGTTCATCTCATCCAGAAACACACAGCCACACCCAGGATGATGTTGAACCAACTGTCTGGGCACTCTGTGGCCCAGGCAGCTTGACACATAAAATTAACCATCACATCCAGCTACTGCCCCCAACAGGGACACCCCACAGGGCCTCAGTGCTAGTGTTGGGAGCCCTCTCTTGGCAGGATACCTTTTCTGGCCTCCTTCAGCCTACAAATCTCATACCTGGCTGAGGGTGCAGGTGTGACCTGCTACGGGAGAGGAATGTGACTGCTTCCAGATGCCATCTTCCACTCTGCTGCCTCAGTCATGAGCCATGCCCAGGCCTCCGTGTTCCCAGTGGTAGGAGGTTCTTCAGGCTCTCCGAGTGGTCACCTCTCTACCACTCCCCCTGGCAATCGGGGAGGATGGAGAAGGACCCCCAGCTCACCCACGACTCTCTCAGAAAAATACTTCTCAATCTCTCTCAGCCCTTTAGTATACCCCTATGATTATGGGGTTCAAGAAGTAGTGAACTAGTTGCTGTTCATCTACTGTGGTCTGGGTATAACTCCGCCTTTGCATTTCACCCTCTTTTGTATCTTGGTGCCATGGCAGAAACTTTTTACACATCCTGCTACATAGGTATTTCTTCATTTTTAAGCCTCACAAAAACCTTGTAAGATAGGAGTCATCCTTATCCCCATTTTACAGATAGGGAAATTGAGGTACAGGGAGGTTGAGGAGTTTGTTCCGTATCGTATTGCTATTAAATGATGGGGCTAGGATTTAAACCCAAAGGGTCTGGCGCTCATCCCTACATTGCACTTACACAATGTTAGAGGGAAGAAGAAGAATGGCAATGGCATAAAATTATTTCTTCTCCATCAGAACGGTATTTTACTGAGTGAAGACTCAGTGTCCTACATAGAGTCACAGTCAGCACTGTCTAGCAGGTATGTGTTTCTTGCCTGTAATAGGTCGCAGTTAGATTGATACTTGATTTGGTCTGTTTTCTCCAGTTTGCTGCCCTATCTCTCCTCTCCCCTTGGAGTCTCAGTTTCCTCACCTATAATAGGAGGATAATATAAGATCCGCCTCACAAGGCCATGGTGAGAATTAGCAATAATAAATATCAGATCAATGGCACATGATTATATGGTGGTAAGAGCATTAATTCTAGGATCAGTAGATTTGGGGGTCAAAGACCGACTTCAATATTTATTAGCTGTGTCCCACAGGCAAGATGCCTAACCTTGCTAAGCCTCATGTGGACACAACACAGTACCTACATTACAGAATAGTTGTAAAATGAGACTTAGTAAAGGATTTGTAAAGGGCTTGGACAGGTAACCAGCATTTGAGAAAAATCAGTGTTTGCTGCTGCAGCTGCTGCTGCTAATTCATGCATTTGTTGTGCTCCTTCCCTGATGTAGTCACTGTGCTGGTTTTGAGATAAAGAATGGATGCGCTCCTTCCCCATAAGGAGCTCATGGCCTGGGGAGGGAGGCGGGCAGATGAGTTGACGGACAACAGCGAGGCATGAGGTGGGTGTGATGAGACAGTGAACATGGGGCCAGGGAGTAGAGAAAGGATCCTCTGTGACCGCCTCCTTCCAGGCTTGGCTTTGGCTTTGCTGACCCATCCCTTGCTCAATGCCCCAGGATAAGAAGTCCACCTCTGACTTCAATGGCCTGGACTATCCCTTGACTCAGAATCACCAAGTTATGCTGTGGTGGCAGGAAGCGGCCCGGTAAGGAGATGGCTGTGTTTGCAGCTATCTGAAATACCTGCTCTCTAAAAAAGAAAAAATATATATCTTCTGAACCATAAATGCTGCTGGTGAGGGCTCAGAGATGGCATATGTCCCCCAGGTAAGTTAACCAAGCTTATAATCGGCTCCTTACACATCACCAGAGGCCGCCTGTGAAGGCAGTGCACTCCCGGGACTGAAACCACGTCGTTCCACCCTTTGAGCCAACTCAGTGACCGGCTCAACTCAGAGGGAGCTGGCTTCCCTGCCCAGAGGAGCTAGCCTCTGGTATTAGCACCACCAGAGCTCCCAGGCCTCCTCTCTCACCAAAGATGCTGTCGAATTCCAGGCAGGACCTCCCTAAGAGGAAGCAAAGCCTCACGGGGCTAGGGCCCGAGGACCCTCTGGCCTGCTGTGGAGACTGTGACTTTCACAGCATGAAAGCCACAAACCTACTGGAGGCCTCCCACCTCATGTTCACTGCACCCTTCCCCCACACCTTCCAGGCCCAGGCAGGGGCCAGCTTCTCCCCCCCAAAGGCCTCTTTTGTGCCTGGCATCTTTTGTCCATCTGCATCCTCACTGCCCCACCCTTGTTCAGATCTGCCTCGTGACCCAGCTGGACTGTGTCAAAGAGCGCCTAATGGCACCCCTCCCTCTAACCTCATGCCTCCTGACGCCACCTTGACACCTGGGTGAGGGGGACATTTAGCTCTCGCCAAGCCACTCCCCTCCTCAGAAATCTCCCCCAGCTCCCCACTGCCCAGCAGAGGGACAGAGCCGTGGGCTCAGGCCAGACGCAGTGTGCAGATAAGCTTTGTTTGACCTACGTAGTGTTTGTAAAATTTTTGAATGATAATTTTAATATCAGGAAATGCATATAAAAACTCAGGTTTCTGGCTTTTCTCAAGTACCAGGAGAGCTGGCAAGGGTCCGTATGTCTACCTGTAGCCATCAGCTGGAGCTAGGTCGTAGCAGCTGCCCACCCCACCAGCTTCACCTGTTCACCCACATCATGGCCACTGTAAACACTGGAGTGTGGGACCCCAGCCAAGCGTTTAAGTCCAGACTCTTTGGGCTCCTTCCCTTAATCCCTTCCTAAGTCTTCCTCATAACCTCATCTCTCGCTATAGACAGAGTGAGCACATGATGTATCTTTCAAACTGGAACAATTTTGAAAGTAAAAAGGGACGCCGGGAATCATCAACAGCTGTTCATTGATCCACAAGAGTCATAAAGTGGGACTTTTTCTGGGCAACCTGGGCATAAGGACTCCCAGTTACTGGCCCCAACTTGGGCATCACACACCCCAAACTCCAACCAAGACACATCGCTCATGCTTCCTTAATGGAGCCTACAATGGCAGGTCAGTGCTCTCACCCCTGTTTTCCTGCTTCTGGAAATATCCTTCCTTCCCATCTCAGCCTGTCAAGATCTAGCCAGCACTTCAAAGCCCAGAACAAATGTGACTGCTTCCTGGAACCCATGTTTCCTAGTTGGAATTCCTCTTCCCTCTTCTGAGTGTATAAATCTGCTATGACCCTTCCTTGTGTCTCGCATTAGAATCATGCCATACATTCAGTTAACAAACATTTATGGACCACTCAGGATCCAGCAGTGAGCAAGGCCAAAGTTCCTCCCCTCGGTGAGCATGTATTTGACTGCACATGTCACCCTTGCTCATTAGCTTACAAACTTCTCAAGGACAGGAATTGCGTGTGGAAGGTCTGGTGCTCTGAACCCAACAGATGGTCAAGAATATTTGCCACATTAAATTGTAAAGACCTCTCTGTGCCTTACCCTCCTCCTCTGCCACAGGGTGATCATACCCACCCTTCTTCCCTTCCAGTATAGCTCTGAGACTTCATGAGAAGCCAAGGGATGGTGCTTTGTAAAGTTAAAAATATTCTAGCAATGTAGAGTTCTAAAAACAGTAGCTACTGAGCAATGCAAACTGCGGTCAGCACACCCTGTATCACCTCCTTTTAAATGATAGACATTATCATTCCCTGTTAACAGAGGAAGAAACTGAGGCTCAGAGAACTTGATTGGCTGGTGAGGGACAGCCAGGCTCAGTCCTGAGCCTGTTTGGTGTTTGGCTCTGGACTCTGAATGTTTCTGCCACACCATGCTGAATATTAACTGGATTCCAGTGTGACCCAGTTTCTCCTTTTAGGAACAAGAAAGACTAGAAGTGCATCTGAGGGAAATCTAACTTTAGCATCCTCCTGGGAAGTACCTTAGCAGATACTGTTTCCACCCTAAATGACAGTGGAGAACATAAACAGTGACTGGTACGGAGGGACCACGATGTCTGGGTCCCTGGGCCTAAACCTGTCTGCCCCCACCCCCACTCTACCTCCAGCATCCCCATGGACATTGCCCCCTCGGCCTCTCCAGGCAGTGGGGACCTTCAGAGGCTGCAGCAGGCCTGGTCTAGGGCTGTGACAGGTAATAAATCTCCCTGAAGTGGAGGGTCATCTCTGCGAAGGTCCCCGCCCTGCCCCCCAAACACACCCACAGGTCTGGAGACTCCATTCAGCACAGGGGAGGAGGAGGGAGGGGAGAGTGGCAGGAGAAGCACAGTGTTCTTAGTTCACCTGCTGAGATTGTGAGTACCTTTCACCTGGGGCTGCTTCCCAGGCCTGAAGTCAGTGCCTGGCTCTCTGCAGGGCCTCTGGTCATTGCCAGGAAGAAGCACAAATTGGGTTAAAAAGCCATGCTACCATGATTCCAGAACTCCCATTCTGTGAGGCTGTGCTTCCCATGTCAATGAACAGCCCACTCCCTGTAAATGTCTGCTGGTTTCTATAATTACTTGGGGAAAATGTCATGTTTGCCACTGTGCTATTAGTGCAGCACACAGGCTAAGATGCAAACAACTCCACACCAACATAAATATTTTTAATGGCGCTGTTCCAACTCTCTGGCGCATGTGCTTCCAGATGATCACACAAGAGAAAATCAAAAAGAAGGATCTTCGGTTATGAAATGTAGTCATACGGAGGCTGCGTCTGAAGACAGACAGTTCCAGTCAGCTGTAAAATCCAGTGTGATCCTGCATTTGAAGCCATATTTATTCTCTCTTGCTTGAGACTTGATCACTACCTGATTTGACTGTGAAACAAAATGCTGGATATTTAAGCAGTTTTCACAGGAACCCTTAGCAAATGTATCATAGCAACTGAAAAAGGGAAGAATCAGGCTGACCTTTGGGTAAGTCAATATACTTCCTTGGACCTAGGTTGTCCCATCTATAAAATAGGGATAAGATATCAACTGACCAAAGTGAGTATGACTTTCTTGTATTTCCTTCAAGCTCTGAAATACATGATGCATTGAAGGCTTGTGATTTCATGCCAAAGTAACTTGCAAATAAATGTCAGGATTAGCCAGGTGGGGTGGCCCACGTTTATAATCCCAGCACTGGAGGCCAAGGTAGGGGGATCACTTGAGTTCAGGAGTTCGAGACCAGCCTGGCCAACATAGTGAAACTCTGTCTCTACTAAAAATAGGGCAACATGGTGAAACCCCATCTCTACTAAAATACAAAAAAATTAGCCAGGCGTGGCATCGTGTGCCTGTAGTCTCAGCTACTCGGGAGGCTGAGGCAGGAGAATTGCTTGAACCTGGGAAGCGGAGGTTGCAGGGAGCTGAGATCATGCCACTGCACTCCAGCCTGGGCGACAGAATGAGACTCCACCTCAAAAAAAAAAAAAAAAAAAAAATTAGCTGGGTGTGGTGGAGCACACCTGTAATCCCAGCTACTTGAGAGGCTGAGGCAGGAGAATTGCTTGAACCTGGGAATCCGAGGTTGCAACGAGTCAAGATCGCACCACTGCACTCCAGCCTGGGCAACAGAGTCAGACTCCAGCTAAATAAATAAATAAGCAAATGCCAGGATGCTCTGTAGTTTCTACTGACTCTAGGAGAAGTGGTCAGGCCTGCCCTAACATTGGCAGGGCCCAGGGCAAGATTACAAATGGAGACCCACATGTTACGGGTCACATTTAGAAGTTAGAAATCAAGCTAATAAACCATTAAATAAAAGATGTTTTTGTTTTTCTTCCTTGACAAAGTAGGCCTTCAAAATGACCTGGAAGGCCAGGATGGACTTTAGAATTCTTGACTCCTTAGGGTTCCACACCACGGTATTGTAGTTGGAAGAGCCTGCCCCAGCCTTTCCCCTTTTCTCCCACTCCTGTCTCCATCTAATTATCTCCATCTCAAGGGGCCTTGCACACCTGCTTGCAAGCAATGCAGCATGCATGTCCATGCTCTGTACACACATACACACACGCACACATACACAACCAACAACAGTTCCAGGAGTGTGTGCACTAGCAGCATAATCCATCCTCCAAAGGATGGACCTGGGAAAGAAGCCCAATAATGGGTTTGGGGCTGTTTGAGCTAGAAATCCCAGGGTCCTGTGTATCCCTAGAGTGACTGAGAAGAGGGAGCACTTCCACTGGTTCCACACCCTACAGAGAACTGTAAGTCCATGGGAGGCCAGAGTGGGGCCAAGACAAGGACCCCTCTCGACTGGAACTAAAGGCAGCTCTAGAGGTGATGTAAATGACATGCCATTGGCAATGGGCTACTTGCCCCAATGTATAAAGAACTCCTTCCAATCAGCGAGGGAGAGTGATAGAGACTCCTCCACAGAAAGTGAAGAGACTTCATTTAAAAGAATATGAATGGCAGCCGGGTGCCGTGGCTCACACCTGTAATCCTAGCACTTTGGGAGGCTGAGGCAGGCGGATTACCTGAGGTCAGGAGTTCAAGACCAGCCTGGCCAACATGGTGAAACCCCATCTCTACTAAAAACACAAAAAATTAGCCAGGTGCAGTGTTGCGCACCTGTAATCCCAACTACTCTGGAGGCTGAGACAGGAGAATCACTTGAACCTGGGAGGTGGAGGTTATGGTGAACCGAGATCACACCACTGCACTCCAGCCTGGGGTACAGGTCGAGACTTTGTATCAAAAAAATAAAATAAAATAAAGAACATGAATGGCCCCTAAAAATAAAAAGGTCAAAAGTTTGATAGCACGTTTTGTTGACAAGGGTGTGAGCAGCAGACATTCTCATCCCACTGCTGGTGGGAGTGAAGGTGGTGTGAGCTCTTGGAAGCACACGTTGGAAACTGCTAGAAAACTTACAAATGCGTATACTCCTTGACCCAGCAATTCCACATCTAGTTATGGAAGCTTGAGAAACTCTTCAACAAGAAAGAATATTAATTGCAGTATGTCTCGTGATGGCAAAATACTGGAAGCAAACTAAAGTCTGCCAGGGTGGAACTGGTTAACTCAGCAATGTCCTCCATCCAATAGAATGGCATGAGGCAGATCTATATGAGCCCATACACGGAATGGTCTTCAACATACATTGCTTAGTGTTGAAAGAAAAGTGCCCAGTCAAGACAGCGGTGGTGTGCTGAGATTTGTGTGAAAAGAAAGAACTCACATATACATACACAAATATTCATTGTGCAAAAGCTCTCTGGAAGGACATACAAGAGACTTAACAGAGGCTACATTCAAGGAGGGGATCTGTCTGGCTGGGGAGAGCTGTGAGCTGGAGACTTACTCTTTTACTGTATCTCTTTTGTGCCTTTTTAATTTGTACCATGTGTATGTTTTACTTATTCCAAAATATTCAAGTAATAAAAAATATAAAACACTTAGCTCAACACACTATCTGCTCCTTTTTTTTCCTCTTTTTTTCTTTCTTCTTTTTTTTTTTTTTTTTTTTTTTTTTTTTAGAGGAATGCAGTGGTATGATCATAGCTCACCTCCCTGGGCCCAAGCAATCCTCCCACCTGAGCCTCCTGAGTAGCTAGAATAACAGGCGCATATCACCAAACCCAGCTAATATTTTTTTATTAGAGATAGGTTCTCCCTATATTGCCCAGGCTGGTCTCAAACTCCTTGAGCTCAAGCGATCCTCCTGCGTTGGTCTCCCAAAGTGCTGGAATTACAGACATAAGCCACCAAGCCTGGCCTGGCCCTTTTTCAATAGTAGTTATCTTTCCTACCTTATGCCATCATCATTTATACACTATTTTTGCATCCTCATCTATATTTTACAGTTTGTGAGGGCAGAATTCATGTCAAATAATAACTAAAATTTTTGAGAATCTATCACATGCCAAGCCCTGTTATCAATTCTTTATGTGCATTATCTCATCTATTTCTCTATAATCACCTCTGATGGTAGGGACTGTTATTATCCTCGTTTTACCAGCAGGGCATTAAAAATCTTCCCTAAGGCCACCTAGCTATATGCTGCAGACGCTGTCTGATCCTAAGACTGTTTGACCCTAGTTCTGGCTGACTTCAAGTTTGCCTTAATCATTGTGCACAGCAGCTCATTCTTCCTCCGATACACACAGAGAGTACCTGAAATCAGTAACGCATATGTGAATGGGTGCATGAGTGAGTAAATGAGTGATGTACCCACCACATCAACAGTTATCCTGCCTGTTGTGCTTCTAGGTCATAGCATGCTGTTCCTAGATTTGGGGAGGACTTCCTTATAAATAACCACAGGTTTCCATTCCCTGCTACTGCCTGGAGGGAAATATGGAGATGAAATTTACCAACTAAGAAAGACGAAGGGGCTGGTGGTTTCACGTAAGAGAGGGTATTTTTTAAGCAAAGGCGCTGGGGCTTAGACAAGAGCCTGAGGGCCTATTCTGCCACTTCTGCATGAAACATAGTTCACATCTCAAAGCTCTGAAATGTCAGAGAGCTGATTGTACAGTCCCTGGTCATACAGAGCCCAAGGGTCCCTTCCAACAGCAGGGCAGCCTGTACATGCTCATCCTGCAGTCTGAGGGCCAAGAAACCATGAATCCCATGTGGGATAGCCCTGTTTGAGCATAAAAACAAAGGTTTTTGGTCCCATCTACCAAAAAAAAATTGCTGATGTGTTCATGTACCTGTTTGTTTTCCACACTCCAAACAAAGCCCACTGTGAGCTTCCATAAGACAATTTGAACCAAGCCCCATGATCCTTACACACAATTCTGTCTCCTCATCTTGCATGATTTATATGGGGTTTAAATAATAAATTGCATGGATGCTGTAGAATTTATAGTGCTCCAAGTAGGTCATTAAATAAATCACTGTATAAATTATATAAATGAACCTAAATCATGCAGTAGGAGGACTTCATTAGAAAATCAATCCTGTGAGTGGATAAACATGAGGACTGGCAGGTGCACTGTTGTTTTTGAAAAGTCCCTGCATCTGTGACCGCATGTGAAGGTGCTCTGTGCTGGAGGGCACTCACTTCTCCCAACCCCACCCTCCCCCTGCTAGGTTGTGGGTGCTCCCAGGAAGCTGAGTTCTGGCTTGCAGTCTCCAAGAAGACCTGGTTCCAACTCCGAGTTCCCCGGGCTCTTCTGGCAGGAGTCCACACAGCCGCAGGGACTCAGGTCACCTCAAAGGCAGCCAGCCTCTTACCATTTCCATGGCAGAACAGAGGATAAAAGATAAGGCTTGGTGCATTCTGAGTAAGGAAATCCACAGGGCTCCTGCCAACTGCAAGCCCAGTCTTGGCTTGAACACAGGCCAAGAAAGAAGTCCAAACATCTTTGGCTGGCAGGAGTGTTCACCTTGC
Source organism: Hylobates moloch (assembly GCF_009828535.3). Lineage (NCBI taxonomy): Eukaryota > Metazoa > Chordata > Mammalia > Primates > Hylobatidae > Hylobates > Hylobates moloch. The sequence continues at coordinate 84,940,595 of NW_026652286.1, read as the reverse complement.
CGTGGGCAGATGTCTGCCTGATGCTGCTGCCTGCCAGCTGTGCTTCCCCCAGCCTCCCATGCAGAATGCATTCCAGTCTCCATCAGGAACCCATTCTTAAGCGGACATAAAGGACAGATCGGTCCAAGGGGCAGGTCCGATTAGGGCAGCTTAAACCCCTCAATTCCTCTCCAGGTCCATTCTGGGACAGGAGAGCCTTGGGATCTCCACCTGGCAAAGAGAAGCACATCATTAACAGTAGCCTGGGGCAGCTCTGCCAATCAGGGTGGGAGGCAGGAGGCTGACGACTGAAGCCAGAAACATTTGAGGACATGGGAATCTCAGGCGAGAGGAGGTCCTGTATTTTTAAAACCATTGCTTGAGACAAGTCATTGAGATTGAGTTAAACAAGATGCAAGATGAACAAATGCCCTACTAATAACAAGCTCTCTGGGAAACTCTACAGGCTCAGCGAGGCTCCCCAGAACCCTGTGGGAAGTTTGGCAACAAGGGAAGCTGAAAGAGTCATGATGTGGCAGCCCATGGGTGTGTCCTGTGCTTTTTAGTCACTCTAAGAACATGAGTTTAAAGACGCTGATCCCCCCAACAGCTGACTTCCCTAATTCCTTGGCTTGCACACTCTGAAATACTGCAGGTCCAGGGGGTCAAGGTAGCTCTTTGCTCCTGAGAGGGGAGGCAGCTGGGGACATGGCCCCAGAGGGCCTGTGAGGACCACAAAACTGCCTGTCCCATGGATTATGGGCCAGGCTCCTTTTGCCCTCTGCTCCTGTGGGTCACTGTTGCCCAAACACTCACAGGTGGCTGTGCCCATCGTCTTCATTGAGACCCTTTGGTGTTGATGCCTAAGAAATAAGAGAATGAAGCCCTGATAGCTGGGACATCCTTTGAATCTCCCAGACATTGTTCAATCTCTGTCTTAGTGATCTGAGGCCAACAGCTATAGAAAAGAAAAAAAAAAAAACCTGTCACCTGAACAGCCCACCATTCACCTAATTTCCCCACTGGATCATTGTCTTAGCCCATTTAGGTTGCTATAACCAAATTCCCTAGCCTGGGCAGAGTATAAACAGCAAACACTTATTTCTCACAGTTCTGGAGGCTGGGAAGTCCAAAATCAAGGCATGGCAGATTTGGAGTCCGCCCCACTTCCTACATGGCGCCTTCTCCTTGTGATCTCACTTGGCAGAAAGGTTGAGGAGCTCGCTGGGCACTAATCTCATTCATGAGGGTGGAACCTCTTGGGGCATAAACCATAGCAAGTATCAAGATCACCAGGGAGGTAGTGGCAGAGGGGACCAGCACACCCTGTGCTTCCAAGATCTCCTGTACAGTCACAACGGAGATTTTTCCCATTCTGAAAAGTGAAGGAGACAGAAGAAGAGAGAGAAAAAGAAGGAAAGAGGGAAAGGAGGGAGGAAGGGGAAAGACATCTTGTGAATCTACTGACTCTACTCGTCTCTCAAGTTACTACTAGGTTTTTTCTCTTGCCTTTATTGCCTAATTATTGTTGTTTGTTTATTTGTTGTTTGTTTGTTTGTTTGTTTGGGCTCCGTTGCCCAGGCTTCAGTGCAGTGGCACAAACATAGCTCACTGCAGCCTCAAATCCCTTGAACTACAGCAATCCTCCTGCCTCAGCCTCCGACATAGCTGCGACCACAGGCATGTACTACCACCATGCCTGCCTTTTTTTTTTTTTTTTTTTAGAAACAAGGTGTCCCTATATTGTCCTGGCTGGTCAAACTCCTGGGCTCAAGTGATCCTCTCACCTTGGCCTCCCAAAATGCAGAAAGTACAGGTGTGAGCCACTGCACCTGGCCCCAATTACCGTTTTTCTTTTTTTTTTTTTCTTTTTGAGATGGAGTCTCACTCTGTTGCCCAGACTGGAGTGCAGTGACATGATCTCCACTCACTGCAACTTCTGCCTCCCAGGTTCAAGCAATTCTGCCTCAGCCTCCCAAGTAGCTGGGATTACAGGTGCCTGCCACCATGCCCAGCTAATTTTTTGTATTTTCAGTAGAGGCAGGGATTCACCATGTTGGCCAGGCTGATCTCGAACTTCTGACCTCAGGCTATGCGCCCACCTCAGCCTCCCAAAGTGCTGGGATTACAGGTGTGAGCCACCGTGCCCAGCCAATTATCATTTTTAAACAAGCCCCACCTGTTGCCTTTTCTGCTCAGCTGCTACTCACTCCTGAACCCCTTTGCCTCTGTGCACACTGCTCTCTGAGAAGTTGCCAGCGCCCTCCTCCTATATGCTTCTGTTCTCACACATTTCAGCATGCCCACTGCGTTCCACACTACTGGGTCCCCACCCTGCTGAAGCCTCCTTCTCCCTGTACCTACAAAACTCTCCTGTGGCTCTTGTTCACTCTTTACTTCCCAGGACTCTTTGACTTGTTTTCTCCTTTTCCTTCTCTCAACATCAGCATCCCCCTTGGTTTCAAATGCCATGCCCATGAAGATGACTCTCAGATCCACATTTCTGACTCTGGCCCGATGCCTTCATGATAAGCAACCATCTCTGGTTATCATTACATTGCTCTAATTGGATGCCCCACTACCTAAAACTGAATTCACCATCTTTCTCTCTGCAAATGGACTTTCTTCCTTGGACTCATCATCACCATGAGGAATATCTCCATCCTCAAGCTCCTGAGGCCTTTTGAATGCTCCAGTTGTTTTAACACCCCATACAATCCTTCATTGACGCCTGCCAATTATTTCTATGATGTTTCTCTCACATCCACTCCACCCCCACTGCCCTCACCCCAAAGGAGCCCTCATCATCTCATACGTGGGCAAGAGAAATATGCTTTTAAAGCTGGGAGGAACCCAAAGCTAGGAGTTAATCCAACCTTAGCAAAGGCTCAGAGGAAATGTGCCAAGGTCACACAGCTGTTTAGAGTCAGGACTTACACCCAGGCTTCCCGGCTCTGTCCCTTGCCTTTCACCTCCACCACGGGCAAACTTCACAGTGGCAGCCTAACTCCTTTCACTTTTCCTTATAACCACTTACCAAGACATTTTTTGGGGTGTCCGGCCATCTCATCCAGGAGGGTAGAACCCTGCAGTAATATTGCATCATGTGGTTTCCCTTCCTGGTTAGAAGTTACTGAATGAAGGATGGTCATCTGACTATTCAAGACAATCAGATTTTTTCTCCCAATATTTGGAATTAGGGATAAGAAAATTCGAATTCAGTCTAAATTCATCTCTTCAAGGTGGCCTGCCATTCACCCGCCCTCTGCTCTAAGGTGCAAAGAAAGGTGGGCTTCAGAGTGATGCAGACACATGGAGAGAAGCAGACAGGAGTGGGAGAGAGAAGCCTAGAGAGTGGCTTTGAGGTAGCAGAAGGACTGGTGACTCTATCTGACCCATTAGCTCCATCTATGTCCCTAATCTATCCCCAGGTAAACACATAATCTGAGCAGAAACTGGGTTTGCCATGAGAACAACTTCAAAAGTCTTCTAGCCTTAGAAGTTTTTGCTTTAAGCTATCTCAATTTGGTTTCTGTTGCTTACAATCAAAGAGTTCTAAGTAATTCACCACCCATCCCAACCAAACCAAACATATGCACACACACACACACACACACACACCATGAACCTACGCAGGGTAGAGGGTAGTTTATCTCAAGCCCCTGTAAAAAGGTTCTCCAGCCAGATGTAGGGGAATGCTTTTCCATTCAACTTGCTCTCAGCTCCCTGCCCCTGCCTGCCACTTCTCCCCAAGACAAATTCACAGACTCATCATTGTTATTGCCTCAAAGATGACCTGCTCCAGCTACATCAATGGGCTCATAATCTGTTGTATAGGTCCTGCTTCTACATCTTTGCAAATGCCTCTGTCCCTTCTGCAACACCCTGGTCCCCTCCTCTTCAACATTCTTTGTCCCTGGGTGGCTCCAAACCCTACCTGAGTTAATGTTCCTTGGAAAAGCTTTCCTGCTGAAGCTCATCCAACTCCAATCAGCACCTCTAGCCTCAGCCCCAGCTCAGCTTCCCCTCCCTGTAGAGAGGAGGAAGGAAGTGTCCACAAAAATACACTCAGTAACGAGACGTCAGTTCTATGTTCTGGCTTTTCTGGTGTGTGTCCTAACTTCCTGATGGTCTATGAGCTTTTCAACAAGGAAGACAGGCAGCCCCTCCCAACAGCATCCAGTGCAGTACTTTCCACATGATAGACACCCAATTAATTTAACTACCTGACTGGTTAGAACAGGAAAGGTAATAAGCCAGTGTCCAAACTTGGTCCCGGCAGGCCTCTAACTTTCTCCCTGAAAATGGCAGGCATCAGGAGCTCCGGGGCCCTCCACTCACTTCCAACCCTGAATTAAGATGTGGTGCTGCATGAATGACTCAGCCCTTTGGAAACATCTGAGCAGGGATCAGGTGCAAAGCAGAGCTAAAGGCTGCAGGGCAGGATCTTGGAAAGCAAGGCCTGCCAGGGAGTGCGTGGGAGTGAATGTGCACAACCAAGGCCCTAAACTAGGACAAGGAACAGCCTTAGGATCAGCCCTGGGTGTGCACGTGAGACTGGGGACCTCCAACCCAACTCCAAAACTTTCCCCATGGCCTTCCTCTTCCAAAGCCCACTGTGAGCATCTGTGCTTTTCTTTACTTCAGACCTTACATCCCACCCATCGCTCTTATCTACTTCTTGCAGATAGGGGAACAAGAAAAACCTAATGACTTAGCAGTATAATTCTTCAAAAAGTGTCTTCTTTTTAGAAAAAAAAAAAAAAAAAAAAAAAACCTAACATGGACTACAGCTGCTACTATATGCCAGGCATTATAGCTCTATTAGGTAAATTACCATTAATTATTTCTATTTTACAGAAGGGAAAACTGAGGCTCAGAGTGATTTAAGTCTTTTGCCTAAAAGTATTAGTATGCAGAAAGCCACTCAGATAGGAGGTGGTACATCTGGGATTTGAATCCACATATTTTTTGTGCAGAAGTTGAATATTTTCCTGTATACCTTGTTGCCTCCTGATATAAGGCAGCAAGACCTCATGCTAAGGAAAGCTTGGCCAAACTGCACAAGGAATCCTTCCTGGCCAGCAGCAGGTCAGGAAGATCAGCAGGGGTGAATGTGTCACATTAAAGGTGAAACTGAGCATGAGAGAGAGTCAGATCATAGTGAGACCCTGTGTCCCACCCAGAGTGCTATGGCCCAACAGGGCAAAAAGAGCATTAACTGAGAGCAATAGGTCAGATAACAAAGCTCCAGAAATTAGCTTTGAAGGTGACCATCTGTTTCCTGCAAGAAAGAGGAGAAAAATTCAGCAGATTTTGTTCTCCTTTCCCACTATCAGAGATTAATATATTTGATTTTACCATCATCTACATCATCATCATCACCAACTAACACTTATTAAGTGCTTGTGTACTACATACTTGACTTATATTACCTCATTTAACCCTTACAACAACCCAAGGCAGGGATATGGGAGTTAAACTCCCTACCTTTAACAAATGAGGAGGCTAAGGCTCAGAGTGCTGCATCAAATTTATCCAAGCTGTACGGCAAGTCAATGGAAGAACCAGAATAGAATCTGAAACTGTTTACCACTAGAACCCAAGCCTATAGCCGTGACCACAGCAAGGGCTATGCTGGTCATCACACTGAGGGGTACTCGTTGCTGGCTCTGAGGTCTCAATACACTCCAGACATTGAGATGTGGGTGTACCGTGGAAAAGCAGGATGGCAGCCCCCACTGCCACCCCACCCCCAGAAGCTAGAAGAGAAGGCCTGTATGAATAGGGGTGGTCAAGTATCAGCCCTGGGCAGCCTGGGGGAGCAGCAGGAGGAAGGAAGCAGCACAGGCACTAACCCTTAGCCTTGAGGCATCCGAAGGACCAGTGCTGCCTGAAGCACAGAACCCTGAGTCCCTTTGCTGCCTCTCTGCAGCATCCTATTTTTACCCCATGTTCCAAGAAGATTCCTCTTACACAGTCACAATCACATGTGACCAGAGCCTTCTCAGGACTATGGCTTTCTCAAGACCAAAATAAAGCCTCCATTTGCTATCCCACCCTGATGCCATATGAAATACTTCACCACCATGGTTTTTGTTGTGGGGGTTATTTGGCAGGGAATCTGAAAACATATAAAGAAAAAGGTATAGTAAGACTTACATCTCTTTTTCATTCCTTAGGAAGAATTGTTATTTTGGTAAAGAAGGCTTGCAGCAGCATTGATTGCAATGCTGGGGGCTTCACAGTTATGCTAATATGATCCTTTTTCTTTAGAAGCCAAGCCTGTTAAGCAGGGTGGATGCTAATGACTGCATAGTAATTATACAGCAAAATTTTATTCTAGGAAATTGAAATTGTAACTGATCTCCACTTTCATATTCTGTTGGATACTGATGTAACATAATCATCATGAAAAATTCCACAAATACCTATGGATGATTTACAATGTTAGATAATTTTACTAGTGTCTTTCTTAAAAATAAACCAGATTTATGGTATTCAGTAAGTCACTGACTGAGACCATGTGAAAAGGCAGTGCTGTGCCAAGAGAAGTGAGCAGGGCTGGAATCTGAGAAACCAAGGTTCAGGTCTCAGCTCAGCCGCTACCTGCGGTGGCGCCTCAGAAGCTCCTCAGCCTCTGCTCCATTCTGCACCTATCCATAAGGTGGGAGTGATAATAATAACCCACCTCCATGACTGACCACCGAGATCACATTAGAAGATTACCCAGCAGTAGTAGAGGATTCACAAATGTGTTTTCTTCTTAGCAGACAGGTTTGTTGTGATACTGTTGAATTTCACCTGAGCCCTGTGCTCCTGGGAAGCATGGAAGGTTCAAAAGTCCCCCACCGGGCCCACCACAGTGGCTCACACCTGTAATCCCAGCACTTTGGAAGGCCCAGGTGGGCGGATCACTTGAGGCCAGGAGTTCGAGACCAGCCTGGGCCAACATGGTGAAACACTGTCTCTACTAAAAATACAAAAAAATTAGCTAGGTGTGGTGGTGCATACCTATAATCCCAGCTATTCAGGAGGCTGAGGCAGGAGAATCACTTGAACCCAGGAGGCGGAGGTTACAGTGATCGGAGATCACACCATTGCACTCCAGCCTGGGCAACAAGAGTGAGACTCTGCCTCAAAATAAAAGGTCTCCCACCCTTTTGTGTTCTAGTGAATGCCATCCTGCAAAGAACCCCCCTTCCCCATTTGACTCACGTAAGAACCATGGATGTCTCCCTTGATCACCTGTGACAAAGCTAGACACAGACTCTCCAAACTCCCATGTTTTGCCTTATAAATGATCACTGGAACCATTTCATCCCCAACCATTCAATAGGAACAATCCGAACAAAATGCCTGAAAACCAAACATTAGCTAAGTTTCTCCCCTTCCCCGTGTCCCTGAACTTTGGCTCACCCTCACCCTAAGCCCGTAGACAGCCCATCCTGAGAGCAGGTGGGTCTCAGGATTATAACATTCTCTGAGCTGCTGTCCTGATCCTCTCATCCCACTTCTTCACAGTGGTTCTTTCTAGCCTTGTTTACTCCTCCCTATAAAAGAAAAACCCTTTTTGCCTAACCTTTGAGAGACCTGCACGTACATTAGTCCCCTGGCCTTATCCACAGTTTCACTTTCTGGAGCTTCAGTTACCCAAAGTCAACTGTGGTCAAAAAATAGGTGAGTACATTACAAACATCCCTGTCTGACTGCTCTGAAGAAAGCAGTGGTTCTCTCAGCACGGTGTTCGAACTCCGAGAATGGACAGACTGCCTCCTCAAGTGGGTCCCTGACCCCTGTGTAGCCTGACTGGGAGACATCTCCCAGGACGGGCCGACAGACACCTCAAACATGTGGGCGCTCCTCTGGGATGAAGCTTCCAGAGGAAGGATCAGGCAGCAATATTTGCTGTTCTGCAGCCTCCACTGGTGATACCCAGGCAAACAAGATCTGGATGGACCTCAGGCAAACTCCAACAGACCTACAGCTGAGGGGCCTGACTGTTAGAAGGAAAACTAACAAACAGAAAGGAATAGCATCAACATCAACAAAAAGGAGGTCCACACAAAAACCCCATCTGTAGGTCACCATCATCAAAGACCAAAGGTAGATAAAACCACAAAGATGGGGAGAAACCAGAGCAGAAAAGCAGAAAATTCCAAAAACCAGACCACCTCTTCTCCTCCAAAGGATCGCAGCTCCTCGCCAGCAAGGGAACAAAACTGGACAGAGAATGAGTTTGATGACCTGACAGAAGTAGGCTTCAGAAGGTCGGTAATAACAAACTTCTCTGAGCTAAAGGAGCATGTTCTAACCCATCGCAAGGAAGCTAAAAACCTTGAAAAAAAGGTTAGATGAATGACTAACTAGAATAAACAGTGTAGAGAAGAGCTGATGGAACTGAAAATGCAGCATGAGAACTTCGTGATGCATGCACAAGTTTCAATAGCCAATTCAATCAAGGGGAGGAAAGGATACCAGTGATTGAAGATGAAATTAATGAAATAAAGCAAGAAGACAAGATTAGAGAAAAAAGAGTGAAAAGAAACGAACAAAGCCTCCAAGAAATATGGGACTATGTGAAAAGACCAAATATACATTTGACTGATATACTGGAAAGTGATGGGGAGAATGGAACCAAGTTAGAAAACACTCTTCAGGATATTATCCAGGAGAACTTCCCTAACCTAGCAAGGCAGGCCAACATTCAAATTCAGGAAATACAGAGAACACCACAAAGATATTCCTCGAGAAGAGCAACCCCAAGACACATAATTGTCAAATTCACCAAGGTTGAAATGAAGGAAAAAATGTTAATGGCAGCCAGAGAGAAAGGCTGGGTTACCCACAAAGGGAATCCCATCAAACTAACAGCAGATGTCTCAGTGGAAACCCTACAAGCCAGAAGAGAGTGGGGGCCAAATTCAACATTCTTAAAGAAAATAATTTTCAACCCACAATCTCATATCCAGACAAACTAATCTTCATAAGTGAAGGAGAAATAAAATCCTTTACAGACAAGCAAATGCTGAGAGATTTTGTTACCACCAGGCCTGCCTTACAAGAGCTCCTGAAGGAAGCACTAAACGTGGAAAGGAACAACCGGTAACAGCCACTGCAAAAACATGCCACATTGTAAAGACCATAGATGTTATGAAGAAACTGCATCAATTAACGGGCAAAATAAACAGCTAACATCGTAATGACAGGATCAAATTCAAAGATAATAATATTAACCTTAAATGTAAATGGGCTATCCCCAATTAAAAGACACAGACTGGCAAACTGGATAAAGAGTCAAGACCCATCAGTGTGCTGTATTCGGGAGACCCATCTCACACACAAAGATGCACATAGGCTCCAAATAAAGGGATGGAGCAAGATCTACCAAGCAAATGGAAAGCAAAAAAAAGCAGGAGTTGCAATCCTAGTCTCTGATAAAACAGACTTTAAACCAACAAAGAGCAAAAGAGACAAAGAAGGCCACTACATAATGGTAAAGGGATCAATTCGGCAAGAAGAGCTAACTATCCTAAATATATATGCACCCAATATGGGAGCACCCAAATTCATAAAGCAAGTCCTTAGAGACCTACAAAGAGACTTAGACTGCCACACAATAATAATGGCAGACTTTAACATCCCACTGTCAATATTAAACAGATCAACGAGATAGAAGGTTAAAAAGGATATCCAGGACTTCAATTCAGCTCTGGAACAAGCAGACCTAATAGATATCTACAGAACTCTACACCTCAAAGCAACAGAATATATATTTTTCTCAGCACTACGTCACACTTATTCTAAAATTGACCACATAATTGGAAGTAAAACATTCCTCAGCAAATGTAAAAGAACAGAAATCATAACAAACTGTCTCTCAGACCACAGTGCAATCAAATTAGAACTCAGGATAAGAAACTCACTCAAAACAGCACAACTACATGGAAACTGAACAACATGCTCCTGAATGACTACAGGGTACATAACAAAATGAAGGCAGAAATAAAGATGTTCTTTGAAACCAATGAGAATAAAGACACAACATGCCAGAACCTCTGGGACACATTTAAAGCAGTGGGAAATTTATAGCACTAAATGCCCCCAAGAGAAAGCAGGAAATATCTCAAATCGACACCCTAACATCACAATTAAAAGAACTAGAGAAGCAAGAGCAAGTAAATTCAAAAGCTAGCAGAAGGCAAAAAATAACTAAGATCAGAGCAGAACTGAAGGAGATAGAGACACAAAAAACCCTTCAAAAAATCAATGGATCCAGGAGCTGGTTTTTTGAAAAGATCAACAAAACAGATAGACCACTAGCAAGACTAATAAAGAAGAAAAGAGAGAAGAATCAAGTAGATGCAATAAAAAATGATAAAGGGGATATCACCACCGATCCCACAGAAATACAAACTACCATTAGAGAATACTATAAACACCTCTATGCAAATAGACTAGAAAATCTAGAAGAAATGGATAAGTTCCTGAACACATACACTCTCCCAAGACTAAAACAGGAAGAAGTGGAATCTCTGAATAGACCAATAACCGGTTTTGAAATTGAGGCAATAATTAATAGCCTACCAACCAAAAAAAGTCCAGGACCAGACCAATTCATAGCTGAATTCTACCAGAGATATAAAGAGGAGCTGGTACCATTCCTTCTGAAACTATTCCCATCAATAGAACAAGAGGGAATCCTCCCTAACTCATTTTATGAGGCCAGCATCATCCTGATACCAAAGCCTGGCAGAGACACAACAAAAGAAGAGAATTTTAGGCCAATATCCCTGATGAATATTGATGCAAAAATCCCCAATAAAATACTGGCAAACCGAACCCAGCAGCACATCAAAAATCTCATCCACCACGATCAAGTCAGCTTCATCCCTGGGATGCAAGGCTGGTTCAACATACACAAATCAGTAAATGTAATCCATCACACAAACAGAACCAACAACAAAAACCACATGATTATCTCAATAGATGCAGAAAAGGCCTTCAACGAAATTCAACAACCTTTCATGCTAAAAACTCTCAGTAAACTAGGTATTGATGGAACATATCTCAAACAAATAAGAGCTATTTATGACAAACCCACACCCAATATCATACTGAATGGGCAAAAACTAGACACATTCCCTTTGAAAACCAGCACAAGACAAGGATGCCCTCTCTCACCACTCCTATTCAACATAGTGTTGAAAGTTCTGGCTAGGGCAATCAGGCGAGAGAAAAAAATAAAGAGTATTCAGTTAGGAAAAGAGGAAGTCAAATTGTCTGTGTTTGCAGATGACATGATTTTATATTTAGAAAACCCTATCATCTCAGCCCAAAATCTTCTTAAGCTGATAAGCAAGTTCAGCAAAGTCTCAGGATACAAAATCAATGAGCAAAAATCACAAGCATTTCTATACACCAATAAGAGACAAACAGAGAGCCAAATCATGAGTGAACTCCCATTCACAATTACTACAAAGAGAATAAAATACCTAGAAATCCAGCTTACAATGGATGTGAAAGACCTCTTCAACCAGAACTACAAACCACTGCTCAAGGAAATAAGAGAGGACACAAACAAATGGAAGAACATTCCATGCTCACGGATAGGAAGAATCAATATCATGAAAATGGCCATACTGCCCAAGGTAATTTATAGATTCAATGCCATCCCCATCAAGCTACCACAGACTTTCTTCACAGAACTGGAAAAAACTACTTTAAAGTTCATATGGAACCAAAAAAGAGCCCACATAGCTAAAACAATTCTAAGCAAAAAGAACAAAGCTAGAGGCATCACACTATCTGACTTCAAACTATACTACAAGGCTACAGCAAACAAAACAGCATGATACTGGTACCAAAACAGATATATAGACCAATGGAATAGAACAGAGGCCTCAGAAACAACACCACACATCTACAATCATCTTATCTTTGACAAACCTGACAAAAATGAGCAATAGGGAAAGGATTCTCTATTTACTAAATGGGGTTGGGAAAACTGGCTAGCCATAGTAGGGCTATGTAGAAAGTATGGCATACGTAGAAAGCTGAAACTAGATCCCTTCCTTACACTGTATAAAAAATTAACTCAAGATGGATTAAAGACTTAAATGTAAGACCTAAAACCATAAAAACCCTAGAAGAAAACCTAGGCAATACCATTCAGGACATAGGCATGGACAAAGACTTCATGACTGAAACACCAAAAACAATGGCAACAAAAGCCAAAATAGACAAATGGGATCTAATTAAACTAAAGAGCTTCTGCACAGCAAAAGAAACTATCATCAGAGTGAATAGGCAACCAACAGAACGGGAGAAAATTTTTGCAGTCTACCCATCTTACAAAGGGCTAATATCCAGAATCTACAAAGAACTTAAACAAATTTACAAGAAAAAGGCAAACAACCCCATCAAAAAGTTGGCAAAGGACATGACCAGACACTTCTCAAAAGAAGCCATCTATGCAGCCAACAGACATATGAAAAAATGCTCATCATCACTGATCAACAGAGAAATGCAAATCAAAACCAAAATGAGGTACCATCTCATGCCAGTTAGAATGGCAATCATTAAAAAGTCAGGAAACAACAGATGCTGGAGAGGATGTGGAGAAATAGGAATGCTTTTACACTGTTGGTGGGAGTGTAAATTAGTTCAACCATTGTGAGAGACAGTGTGGTGATTCCTCAAGGATCCAGAACTAGAAATACCATTTGACCCAGCAATCCCATTACTGGGTATATACCCAAAGGATTATAAGTCATGCTACTATAAAGACACATGCACATGTATGTTTATTGTGGCACTATTCACAATAGCAAAGACTTGGAACCAACCTAAACGTCCATCAATGATAGACTGGAGTAAGAAAATGTGGCGTATATACACCATGGAATACTATGCAGCCATGAAAACAGATGAGTTCATGTCCTTTGCAGGGACATGGATGAAGCTGGAAACCATCTTTCTAAGCAAACTATCACAAGAACAGAAAACCAAACACCACATGTTCTCATTCATAGGTGGGAACTGAACAAGAAAAACACACAGACACAGGGCAGGGAACATCACACACTGGGGCCTGTCGGGGGGGTTGGGGGCTGGGGGAGGGATAGCATTAGGAGAAATACCTAATGTAAATGACGAGTTGATGGGTGCAGCAAACCAATATGTCACATGTATACCTATGTAACAAACCTGCACGTTGTGCACATGTACCCTAGAACTTAAAGTATAATTTTTAAAAAGTGAGTACAATTCGCTAAGATACTTTGAAAGACCACATTCACATAACTTTTATTACAGTATGTTGATATAATTTTTCTATTTTTATTATTTATTTATTGTTAGTTACTATTGTTAATCTCTTACTGTGCCTAATTTGTAAGCTAAAATTTACCATAGATATGTACGTATAGGAAAAAAACATTAAATATATAGGGTTTGCTACTATCCACGGTTTCACGCTCCACTGGGGGTCTTGGAACACGTCCCTCTTGGAGAAGGGGAAATGACTCTATTATGGTCAGAGCATTCTCTCTATTGCAATAGTCCCTTCCTATCCCACTCCTTGAAATAATCCTTCCAATAAAATCTATTCTAAGTCCAGATTTGTTTATTTGACAATGGCCATGGATGACACTAAGGAGCTCTTGGACTCAACAACTGTCTTCTAAAACTGATCTCCAGTCCTGGAAAGTGCCATGAGCCAAACATCTGAGGGCAGGTAATACGGCCACACTTCAGTAAAGACATTCGTCAGGGCACTGCCACCGCCAGATGCTGTCATGGCACCCATGGATGAATGCTAATTATCCTTTCTTTCACCTTTCTGTTTGCATTTTTGAAGTCCTGGCGTCAGATTCAAAGTCCCGGCTGGGAGTGTGTAATTGGACTGGCTCAAGTCCCATGCTTGCGTCCTGAGGTCAGGAGCCAGGACACAGAGAACCGCCCCAAGTTGGTTTCTGAGGACAGAGGCAGGGCCCTGCCTCCCAGCAATATTACATGCAATGGGGAAGACAGCTTGATGTTAGGACACCCAATGAAAACCAATAAATGTCTGCTATCTTTCTGTCTAGATCTTAGATTTTTGTTTGTTTGTTTGTTTGTTTGCAGGGGCGAAGGGATGATTCTTGTTGTTTAAAAAGACTCCAAAATTTGCTCTCTCCATCAATAACATTGGTATAAAGTCCACAAATAATGATGTGTGGCTAAGGCTTCACAGAGCAGTGTACGGTTTCACAGATGATACATCTCTCAAACTCCCATCCTCAAATCGCCCCCTGCCCACACCTTCGGCTGTGATTAATCAACCCAGATGCTGAGGCAAGAAGGGTTCTTCTTGCTGCCCTACATGGTCTCCAGCTCCTGACACTCTCCCCCTAAGCCTGAGCCACTTATCACTTAAGAGGATCCTGGGCCCCATGTGACAGGGGGAGGTGAAGGCATCAGCATTAACCTGCTACCTGATTCTGCTGGGGCCTCGGCCAAATGTCTGTGGGGAGCTGCAATGAATTGTCGTGCAACATGCCAACGTAACAGCTGGTGACCAGCCATTAGGGTAATCCACTGAGCATGGGGATTTCAAAAACCTCTCAGCACACACAGAAAATGAGAGTTATTGCAAAACCAGGTGTTCCCGTCTAATTGCACGAAGTGGTTTGAAATGTTAATCTGCTCCCGCAAACTGCATTTTGCATGTGAGGAGTGTGGAAGAAAGACTTCCAGCCAAGGTTTAATAGAGGAGAGCAAATACTTTGTTCCCTCATTTATTTACTCCTTTGAGGTTGTTTCCAAGCTTTTCAGTCATAGAATCACAGAGAAATGTGGCTGAAATTGACCTTGAGGGCATCAGCTCTGTGCCCTGCCTTAGTGCACAGCAGTCAAACTGTGCCAACCTGGTCCTCGGCAAGGCGAGCCTATATCTCCTAGAAACCTGCCCCAATCTGCCTCTCGGACGACCTAGCAGCCAGACATGCCTCCCGTTCATCCAGGGACTGTCCTTTTTGCAATATCAGCCAAATGTACCTGCTGTGGGAAGCACTCAAACCTAGCCATTAAGAGAGAAGTTCAGAGACAGACACAACTGGCTTTAACTTCTTGCTCTGTCCTTGCTGGCTGTGTGACTTGGGGCAAGTTTCTTCACCTCTCTGAGTTTCTCGAAGCCTCCATTTCTCCATCTTCTGAAACAGGGATAATGAATCTACCTCACAAAGAGAGGTTAGGATTAGCTCAGGTAATGTACATAAAGCACTGAGCAAAGTCTGTGGTCATAGCAAGGACATAGTAAAATAGCTCTTATTATTAATTCATTGGATTAGCTAACTTTATCCATTCTCAGAAATCAAGGGATCTTCCTCGTGGCTATATATTTAAAGACAGCACAACTTTCCCATGAATCGATGCCTTCATCCTTTCCTCTCCAGGCTCTGTTACTGATGTTTAGGGCTTGCTGTCACTCGGCCTTTGCTGCTGCTTCCAGTTGATCTGCCATGGGTTAGCAACCCCATTCTTTGCCGCCACCTTCATAATCTGCTCTATCCTGTTTCTCGGGCCCTGGGATGCTCTTTCTGCCCTCTCTAGAAGAATCTAGAGATGCCCTCTGCCCTGCTCCCAGACCTACGTACCTTCAAAGCCCAGCTCAAGTCCTGCCTTTTTCACAAAACTTCTTCTGGCTGCCCCAGCTTGTTCATTCAACAGCACATGCTGACTGAGTACTGGCACTAGGCTAGGCCTGTGCCTCCCTGAGGCTGGGGTGGAATGTGGACAGGGCACACTCCATTCAGCCCTACCGAGCACTCCTTTCCCTGAACCACAGTGGCACATTACAGTTTATTCCCACCCATGCTCATGGCTGATGTGCACATTATTCTTGCCTTTGGGATGCTTAATTCTTTAAAGAAATGATGCAAGGCAATGCTGTGGAAGAAAGGACACACACCGTGAGATCAAAGAGTCCTAGGTATGAATCCCAGCTCTGCCTCTTGCTGGCTGTGTGAGCCTGGCATGTACTTGGGCTCACTACAGGAAAAGATGTGGTATCCATGCAGAACCAATGCCCTGTCACAGCATGAGGACCACTGGCTCCTGCTGGAACACGCTGCAGACACTGTCTGACATCTTAGCATCATTGTCCCTTAGGTTTTGTCATTGTAGAATCTGAAGAATACCCCAGCCACTCCAGACTGGACGCCAGGCAATGACTTCTCTCTCTCCTCGAAATCTATGCACAATATACAGGGAATAATACCAGAGTCTTCTTTTTTCTAATCAGTTCACAAAATGGTTGAGCCAGCTTTTCTGCAGAGTTCTTTTTTCCGCTTCTCTGCAAAGTTGTTTATGAACATATTTTTTAATTGTCTGAGAAACATATAACTTGTTATTCCAAAGCTAGGTTACTATAACTCTGACTTCTGCTTGGAGGAAGAAACTAGGAGAGAGCAAAATAAACTCTGAGTGCCCTTTCAAACAAATTCCACTGTTTCTGTGCAATATTATTTGAGCATCCTCAGAACGGTGAGAATGTGGCAGAGCCCTGCAAATCTTCTCCGGCCACAGGTGTACTCCCTCAGGATCTGCCATCTACCCAAATCACTCAGACACAGTAAAGGACAAAAGGACCTCCAGCCCTGCTTGTCATTGCCTCTTTGCCCCATGTTCTCTATTTGTGGCTTGCAGGGTGTTTTGAGGTAATGGCAATAAAATATACAATGAATTGATTTGCCTTCGATCAGAAAATCTTTGTTCAATTTTCACTCTGAGTCTGACTAAAAAATGCACTTGAGTTCATTGAAAGGTGAGTAGACAAAGCAGACCACCCCCAAAATCCACCAAAAAGACAATTTTATTTTTTATTTTTTTAGTTTTCTTGAGACAGAGTCTCACTCTGTCTTCCAGGCCAGAGTGCAGCGGTACGATCTCGACTCACTGCAACCTCCACATCCTGTGTTCAAGCAATTCTCCTGCCTCAGCCTCCCAAGTAGCTAGGAGTACAAGCACATGCCACCACACCTGGCTAACTTTTGTATTTTTATTAGAGACGGGGTTTTACTATGTTGGCCAGGCTGGTCTTGAACTGGAATAGTTATATATAACTATTGAAGAAGAAATACAAGAAAATATTCTAACATGGGAAGTAAAAAGACAAAAATTATATGGGGGAAAATATTAGAGACATAGAAGATTAATTAGAGCCTATATCTATCTCATAGAAGTGAGACAGAGAGAAAGAACCAAGAGAAAGGAAGGGAGAAAAGAATAAAATAAGTATTTCAAGTCTCTATGCCAAAAGGCCCACCAAGTACTAAGCAGGATGATTCTCAAAAGACTCATACTTAGACATAAATATCCTCATGCAGTTTCAGTACATGGAAAAGCGAAAGTTTCTAAAACCACTGGAGGAAGCAGTTTACCTACAAAAGACTGATAATCTTCTAAACGACAATTCTGGATGCTAGGAGACAGTGAAGTAATTCCTACAAAATTTTGAGTTAAGTCATTTTGAACCCAGAAGCCACCCAAGGAAGAGAACAAAAATAAAGATATTTTCCTGAATGGTATTGCCTAGGTTTTCTTCTAGGGTTTTTATGGTTTTAGGTCTAACATGTAAGTCTTTAATCCATCTTGAATTAATTTTTGTATAAGGTGTAAGGAAGGGATCCAGTTTCAGCTTTCTACATATGGCTAGCCAGTTTTCCCAGCACCATTTATTAAATAGGGAATCCTTTCCCCATTGCTTGTTTTTGTCAGGTTTGTCAAAGATCAAATAGTTGTAGATATGCGGCATTATTTCTGAGGACTCTGTTCTGTTCCATTGATCTATGTCTCTGTTGTGGTACCAGTACCATGCTGTTCTGGTTACTGTAGCCTTGTAGTATAGTTTGAAGTCAGGTAGCGTGATGTCTCCAGCTTTGTTCTTTTGGCTTAGGATTGACTTGGCGATGTGGGCTCTTTTTTGGTTCCATATGAACTTTCAAGTAGTTTTTTCCAATATTCTGTGAAGAAAGTCATTGGTAGCTTGATGGGGATGGCATTGAATCCATAAATTACCTTGGGCAGTGTGGCCATTTTCACGATATTGATTCTTCCAACCCATGAGCATGGAATGTTCTTCCATTTGTTTGTATCCTCTTTTATTTCATTGAGCAGTGGTTTATAGTTCTCCTTGAAGAGGTCCTTCACATCCCTTGTAAGTTGGATTCCTAGGTATTTTATTCTCTTTGAAGCAATTGTGAATGGGCGTTCACTCATGAATTGGCTCTCTGTTTGACTGTTATTGGTGTACAAGAATGCTTGTGATTTTTGTACATTGATTTTGTATCCTGAGACTTTGCTGAAGTTGCTAATCAGCTTAAGGAGATTTTGGGCTGAGGCAATGGGGTTTTCTAGATATACAATCATGTCATCTGCAAACAGGGACAATTTGACTTCCTTTAGGACATAGGCGTGGGCAAGGACTTCATGTCTAAAACACCAAAAGCAATGGCAACAAAAGCCAAAATTGACAAATGGGATCTCATTAAACTAAAGAGCTTCTGCACAGCAAAAGAAACTACCATCAGAGTGAACAGACAACCTACAGAATGGGAGAAAATTTTTGCAACCTACTCATCTGACAAAGGGCTAATATCCAGAATCTACAATTAACTCAAACAAATTTACAAGAAAAAAACAACCCCATCAAAAAGTGGGCGAAGGACATGAACAGACACTTCTCAAAAGAAGACATTTATGCAGCCAAAAAACACATGAAAAAATGCTCATCATCACTGGCCATCAGAGAAATGCAAATCAAAACCACAGTGAGATACCATCTCACACCAGTTAGAATGGCCATCATTAAAAAGTCAGAAAACAACAGGTGCTGGAGAGGATGTGGAGAAATAGGAACACTTTTACACTGTTGGTGGGACTGTAAACTAGTTCAACCATTGTGGAAGTCAGTGTGGCGATTCCTCAGGGATCTAGAACTAGAAATACCATTTGACCCAGTCATCCCATTACTGGGTATATACCCAAAGGACTATAAATCATGCTGCCATAAAGACACATGCACACGTATGTTTATTGCAGCACTATTCACAATAGCAAAGACTTGGAACCAACCCAAATGTCCAACAACGATAGACTGGATTAAGAAAATGTGGCACATATACACCATGGAATACTATGCAGCCATAAAAAATGATGAGTTCATGCCCTTTGTAGGGACATGGATGAAACTGGAAACCATCATTCTTAGTAAACTATCACAAGGACAAAAAACCAAACACCGCATGTTCTCACTCATAGGTGGGAATTGAACAATGAGAACTCATGGACACAGGAAGGGGAACATCACACTCCGGGGACTGTTGTGGGGTGGGGGGAACGGGGAGGGACAGCATTAGGAGATATACCTAATGCTAAATGAAGAGTTAATGGGTGCAGCAAACCAACACGGCACATGGATACATATGTAACAAACCTGCACATTGTGCACATGTACCCTAAAACCTAAAGTATAATAAAAAAAAAAAAGAAGAAGAATGACCAGGACCAAAAAAAAAAGATATTTTCAGACCTGTCAAGACCCAGAAATTTTACCTGAAAAAAAAAGTTGCCTGAGGATATGCTCCAGAAAAGCAAACAAACAAAACGGAAGCTGTGGAAATAAACAAGCACCAATCAAATGAGAACAAGCAAAGGATATTTATTCAGAGCTTGCTCTAGCAAGAGAGTCAGCCGCCATCCATTGCATTTTGGCAGAGACTCAAAAACAAGCAGAAAAATGGGAAAGCTGTATAGTGGAAAAAAGGAAAGGTTTCAGGTATGCCCTGATTGGAGGCTGTTGGCATGGGGAGGTTGCAGGTGGACTAACTAGCTCAGCATCCCATAGGATTGATTATAGGTGCATATATGGCTTTCTCTGGTTGGTCCCAAATTGGAAGCAGAGACAAAAATTAGGGATGCTGTCAGATATTAATCAAGTCCTGGCTGTTGGAGGGCCATTGTTTCTGAGGTTATTGTTAGGCCTCTTGGGCTGGGTGCTGGAGACAGTGGTCTGACTTACTATCCATCTGACTTATAGATAATGGGCTGGTTACTGCAGATAATGGATTGGTTTCCTGGGATGGTTGCTGCAGCTTGTGAGTCAGAGTTTTGTTTTTTAATATGGTTTGGCTATTATCCATTTATTTATTCAGTCCCTCAAACCTAAGAAAGAAAGATATGGGACCTAGCAAATGGTAGAACTAAGGAATGCATCAGATGAGTTCAGGATGACACAGCTAGAAAGTCTGTTCCAAATTGGCCACTTTCCAAATACGATGATTAAGAAGTTGGAAATTCTTAGTAACATGGTGAAGGCATGTCAACCAGAAAACAGACACATGCAATTATAAATTCCAGAATAAGACTCGTGTTCCAGATTGAAAATGAGTTATTATATTGAAGAATTGTTAGCATACAGCAAGATTCTGTTTACCTTGATGCTTGGAACAACCTCCTTTGAAGAGCAAAGATTACATCTGGACATAGGATTACATCTCCTCCATAAAGACAAACACTATTCTGGTTCTGCAGCAAATAATCTTCACAAAATCACAGTATTGTTAAAGCCATGTATTGATTTTCAATTTTCAGCATCAACTTACATATAAACAAAGCATGAAAGGGACTAGTCTTGGGTACAATATGAAATGTAAATGTTCTACACTTTGACAATATAAAAGTAAAGTTAGTGCTGAGCAATATTGGGGGGAAGAGAAAGGAGGCAACATGGAGTTAATTTCCTTACATTACATGATAGAGAAACAAGACATACTAAGTTCATGAATCAAAGAATGATGGTTTAGGCACATTATTTTAAATTATAGAGGAAATACATAGAAGAATAAAAATATAACAAAAATTGGCAGGCAGAAGTTGGGGAGATACATGCCTCATCTATCATACAGAGGAGTCAATAGCTACTGCTTCATATCGATGAATCAAGAAATGCAAATGTAAGCATATTATTTGAGTTATGAACAAAACTACCAACAACGCTCCCTGCCCCCAAGAAAGTCGAGTGAAGAACAGGACTAGTAATGCAGGTGAAGAGGAAGACTTATGTTTTATTTCATACCTTTCTGTACTATTTTAGTGATTTTTCCCCAGGCGCATGTACTTAATATTCTTTTCTTTCTTTTAACTTTAAAAAAAGTCAGGATTCAGAGACAGCACTCCAGCACTCCCACAAAGTGAACTCATTTTTCTCTGTGCCCCAAAACAGCTTGGCTTTATTGTTTGACATGGCCTCACCAAGTTTGTGTTTTCAGCTGCACTTTCTCAGACCTGCATTCTTGGGGATGTAGAAGAGACATTTAATGCATTTTTACTGCATAGATGAGAAGATAGTAATTCCTTCCTTGAATAAACATGTTCAGAGCACCTACCATGTGCACTGGAGCACTGGGCACTGGAGACACTGAAATGAACAAAACAAAGTCCCTGCCCTCATGGAAAGTGTTTATATTCTTGTGGGTAAGACAGACATCAAGCAAGGAAAACCTGCCCTTCCTTCACCTGCTGAGAGAAAAGCTAGACAAACCCACGTCCGCATCTCTGTTACCAGCTGCAAGACCCTGAGCCAATGACTAAACCTCTCGGAGCTTTTGTGTCCCCATCTGTAAATTGCAGATGCCTACCTTTCAGGGTCATCAGAAGAGTAAACATGGTTCCAGGCTCCCATGTTGAGTTACACAGACACAAATTGGAGTTTTTAACAAACTAGAAAGGAAATATAAAATCAATTCAAGTTTCAACACTCTTTGGGTAAGAGCTTATAAAAATATAAATATCAAACTATTTCTGGGTTAGTTGAGAGAAGTATAGATAGTGAGTCTTGTGGTGTTGATGACTTAGAAAAATCGGCAGGATGAATCTTCATTCAAGTTAGACTCTATTTTCCAAAGTATGTTTGGTGAAACACTTGTAGCAAGGGCTCTATAGCTAAACAAACAGTAGGAGCACAGCCTATGATAGCCCTCTCTTAGAAAGTCACAATGCACATTGGTATAATAAAGGTCCTGAGAATTCCTGCCACAAATGGGCCTGTTCAGTCCACAAATTCCCAGCTGACTTCATCATGGAACTCTTTCGCCCACTGTCCATCCACAGAATGGGTGGAGTGCTGTCCCACACAAACATCTCCTACCCACCCTAATTCCACTGAATTAGTACTTAGCAGAGTATACTTTAGAAAATGCTGAGATAGAGGGCTTGTGGCCTCTCTTTAGCTCAAGCCAGAGAAAATAGTCTTCACGAGTTCCCTAGCACTAAAAAAAGCTCGCCAGACTCGAGCAAGGCCCATGTGGCCAACAGCAGACCTCACTGTGAACAGTTTCTCTCTCCTAAAGGCCCTTCACATTGTGTGGGCAGCACATGAGTGCCACCGGAATGCGAAGAACCTATCTGCACAACCTGGGAACCCTCCTGAGGCCCCTCTGGGCTCCTGCCATCATGTCAGGTTCAACAGTGAATCGGAACCATCCTGTCATCTAACTGATGGCGGCAAATCCACCCCAATAACACCTGTTCCTCAAATAGCCAACTAATCCTGCAGACACTTCTAGAACACACAGCCTAACATGTGAGGGATGTATGGCAGCAGTTTCCAAAAATGCCACTGTGCCCAGCCCCATAAGCCCTCAAACCTCCCCCGGCACCCCTCCCCACCCACATCACACCCCCTACACACACACACAGAAAGCTTTCTCCTGGCTTCTAGCACACGCAGAATAAAAGCTGTTCTTGGGCCCCGTGGGCTTTGCCAGAAAAGAGTTTTGAGGACAAAACTGATACTGCTGCTGGGGTAAACTAGCAAATCAAAGGTCAACTGACTGGCATTTCCTTCTGTCCCTGTGACATCTTCATTTTGTGCAGAAAGTGCAGTTTGGATACCACTGACAGCTGCTGACCCTCCTGCAGGAGGCTGGAAGCCCATGATCCCTCCAAATGGCAGGTTCTGCTGTTCCCTCCTCTTACGCAGTGACAGGCAGGCTGTCACCTGGAGCCTTGCCTGGCTTTGTCCCCTTCCACAGAGACTCACCATGGCAAGCCTTGTGTGCCGCTGCCACTCACAGCCACTCTGTTCAAACCACATCGAGTAGTTGGAAAAGTGATACAAAGCGGATGGTAGAGGAAGCGGCAACTGCCTACTGGGAGTGATCGGAGCATGAAAAGCCCTGTTTCCTCCAAAACATTCTCCCCTGCCAGCTGTAAATGCCTAAAATATTAGAGTAAGAGTTTAATTCCTTCGGCTGAAAGCAGGTGGCACGTGGGAGGTGCGTGGCGCTTGCCCTTGCCTCCTCCTCTATGTTCATGGCAGGCATCGCTACACAGTCTGGGAATCTTTCCTGCAGCTTTGCACCCCCTTCCAGCCACTGCCCTACTAAGCTTCCCATTTATTCCCGTTAACTATACCTTCCTGTATTTGTGGGAAATCATTTAAAATAATCCAGAAAAAAAAGTATAGGGGGAGATAAGTGAAGAATGGAAGCAAAAATGATAGACTGTTGATAAATGTTGAAGCCGGTGCGTATGTATGAGTTCATTATACTTTCCTGTCTACTTTTGTGTATATTTAAAAGTCCTATAATAAAAATCTAAATTAAAGTATATATACAGGCCAGGCATGGTGGCTCATGCCTGTAATCTCAGCACTTTAGGAGGCCCAAGGAGGAGGATCATTCGAGCCCAGAAGTTCAAGACCAGCCTGGGCAACATGGCAAAACCCCATCTCTACCAAAAAACAAAAACAAAAACAACTTAAATATTAGCCAGGCATCGTAGTGCATACCTGTAGTCTCAGTTACTCAGGAGGCTGAAAGGGAAGGATGGCTTGAGCCCAGGAGGCAGAAGTTACAGTAAGCCATGATTGCAACACTGTACTCCAGCCTGGGTGACACAGAGAGATGCTGCTAAAAACATATATATATATATATACACACACACACACACACACACACAGTATATGTGTATATATGCCAGTTTCTCTTACCTGATATCACTTAGATATCAACTTAAATTGTAATGTGAATGAGTTTTTGCATCTTTTTTGAGAGCAAATTTTGATAGTAAAAGAATAGAATAGCTGAATTCTCAGTGAGGCAGGAGGAGGCCACCAGTTGGGAGGAAAACAAAGTCAAACATAACTGGGAGGCAAGGGTTCCCAAAAATCTGGAAGGGTATTTACTTTACAAACTGTTAAGCCAATGCTATTCAAGAACAATCAAACTGAATTAGGGAAGTTTGGTGGAGAAACTAAATGGCCATTTGCTCTCAGCATTGTTGGTTTCTGAAGTGTGAATTTTTGCTGTTGTCCACCTCTGCTTTTTGCATCAAGCAGCTTGAGTGTTAGAGGCCAAGATTTTGATTTGAGATATGAACTTTGAAAGTTTGTGGACCAGCCCCTGTTGTTTCAATGAACCTAGTTTTCAAGTTATTGACTCTATACTCTTCTCTGATCTCAAGGACACCAATGAATCTGTTTCTACCCTCCAGCAGATTTAGAAGAGTTCATTTCTCGTCCATAATTTACTGAATTATTTTCATTCGAGATTCTTAGATGAAGCCACCCTTCAAAATATTGTGACATGGGAGAAGTTGCCCAAGACCTGCTGTTTCCAATACGTCCCCCTCTAAACACCGGCTGTTCCCCCATTCAAAAGTCAGTCAATAAAAATGTAATTCTACTATGAGAGCCTTAAAGCATTCAGCAATAGGAGTCTCGTTAAACAAACTGAAGTTATACACACAATGCAATATCTATGCAACCATCAAAGAGCTGAATTTGATCTATAGGGGCTGAGATGAAAAGATCTCCAAGATATTTAGTGTGGAGCAGAAGTCCAGTTGCCCTGGTGGACCTGAAAGGACAAGATCACCCCCTGCACAGAGAGGAAGTGTTGAACACTAGGCACTAGAACTGAAGGCTCAGCAAGCCTGCCCCTGAGCAGAAAGACAGATCGAAATGGTTGAGCACAGGGAGATGGCAGAGTTTGAAAATGGTCATGTGCCTTGTTCCAGAAAAGAATAAAGCTGTTCCCCTCTATCTGAGACCTGAGACCTGAGAGCAGCTAAGAGGAACAAAGCCTATCATGATTTTTGCATATTTGTGCCTGCCTTTTGGAAATAGAAAGCAGTTACCTTAAGATCCAAACATATAAATTGTAAGTTTCTGAGCATCTGGCATTTTCTTTATTTTCTTCTTTTTATGCCTGAGCACTGTATTTAATAAAGTTCTTGGAAAATGCTTGGAAAGCCAATTCATGCTAGAGACAAAGAAGGAAAGGAGGTGTCGCACCTCCTGGGTCTAAATTTCAAAGGCGAAGTTGTGCGCCCTCAGGTGGAGTAAGGTCAAATAAGTGAGAAAATGCACCAAGCAGAAGGTGAACTTCAACGGTTCAAGCTCTTCCGGTTCACATTCACAACTGGATATTTTATTTTCATAACTCTTCTTTGCTGGAATTTCTGTGGTTAGTATTGCAGGGTGTGGCAGAGACTGCCACATTCTCCTCTTACGCCAATGTGTATTCTCTGATCGCTGGCTGGGCAAATAGCCATGTGGAATAAGGACCATATGTCCCAGCCTCCCTGGCTAATAGGTGTGGTCAATTGACTAAGTCAAAAGACGAATAAGAGGGTATGGTAAGTGTAATTGGAACATGTGATTTCTGCGCAGAGCTCTTAAAGAGAGAGATCCCAACTCCTCCCCCTCCTTTTTTCTACTGGCTAGAATGTGAGCGTAATGGCTGGAGCTTCAGCACCCCTTTTGGACCATAAGACAGAAGCTTCATGTTGAAGACGGAGAGCAAAAAGAGCCATGGAGTCTGACTTCCTGATCACTGTAGAACTGACATACCAGTTCAGGACAGCCTATATTTATGGGATAAATAAACTTCAATCTAGTTTAGGCCACTGCAGTGCTGGATTTTCTGTCACTAATAGTCAAGTGGCTCTTAAACGTGGCTAATAGAGATAGAAAATTTTCTAATGTCTTTTGCCTTAAAGAGTCCAAGGGCTTTATCAGGGCTGTGTGTGTGTGTGTGTGTGTGTGTGTGTGTGTGTGTGTGTGTCTGGGAATAAAGTTACCATGGATCACTTCAGACAGGGGTCATGTGCCTCCTCCTCTTTCTGTAGAAAAGTCTCATTTTGGGGGAGTTGTCCTCTGTTCCATTTTTCTCCAGCTCACCCCTGTGATCACTGGCCAGGCTGCAGAATCTGTGGGCACTGGGTGAGAAGGAGGTTCTCTTAGAGTCCCTTGCTTCATTCAGAACAGCTTCAACTGATTCCTCTAACAGTCCAGGTGACTAAGTCAGGGTGGTCTCATTACAGTGACGACTGTTCCCTCTGGGTCTTTAGGTAAGAACCCCAGTTGTGATACTAGACCTCTCATTCCTTTTTCCTGCAATAACCCAGCTTCAATTCAGCTTCAGACAAATTTGAGTAAATTTCATCAGAACTGAATTGTCCTTTCAGATCCACTATCTCCAGTAGACCCACACTGCCAAGATGCACATTTTCATGAAAGCTCTAACAAGAAAGACTATTATTCTCAAGGTTGAACCCATGGATACAATAAAAAATGTGAAAGCTAAGATTCCTCTAATCAGCAGGGATTGATTTTGCTGGCAAGCAACTGGAAGATGGATGCACCAATGTCTGATTATAAAATTCAAAAAAAGGCCTCTTTTGCTGTTGAGACATCATGGTACTAAGAAGTCATCTTATAACACTCCCAAGAAGAATAAGTATAAGAGAAAGAAGGTGAAGTTATTTGCTCTGAAATACAATAAGGTTGATGGAGATTGAAAAAATGGGTCGCCTTCTCCAAGGGTGTCCTTCCGATGGCGTCTTCATGGGCCACCTCAACCCACGTTACTATGCAAGTGCTGTCTAATCCTTGCTGCAACAAACCAGAAGATAAGAACGTGTGTGT
Organism: Hylobates moloch; assembly: GCF_009828535.3. Lineage (NCBI taxonomy): Eukaryota > Metazoa > Chordata > Mammalia > Primates > Hylobatidae > Hylobates > Hylobates moloch. The sequence continues at coordinate 84,913,642 of NW_026652286.1, read as the reverse complement.
GTGTGTGTGTGTGAATACAAGATTAGAACTACTTTAACCATTGGATTTTATGCCAACATTTGAAATACAAAGATTTAGATTTTATTCTTGAAAAGGCAAAACTATGGTGATGGAGAACAGACTGGTAGTTTCCAGGGGCTATAGGTGGGGCGGGAGCATAAGGGAGTTTTTTTGGGAGTCATGAAATAGCTCTGTATCCTGATTGTGTTGGTGTGGTTCTACAAAGGTATATATGTGTTAAAACTTATAGAACTAGACATCAAACAAATTCAAGTTTACAGAATAATTGTAATTAAATTTTAAAAGGTCTTTCTGAGTAGTCAAAAAATAAACAGACCCATAGTTTTGTTTATATGAAACTAACAAGGAATGTACAGCAACTTCTTCCAGGCACTGCCAGCATCTAGATATCAGTATTCACACACTGAGGCCACTATGTCACTTAGAGATGGCTACAAGGATGAGCTCCCAGATCACAGGGGACCAAGCCACTGGTGGAAGCACTGTGGGACAGTAACCAGCCACAAAAACCATTCCATCTTCTTACAAAGGGACATTCTCTGTGCACAGTAATTCACAGAAGACCCCCAAAGTGTGCAAAATAAAGACACTGGCAAAAGAGAAACAGAAAATACTCAGTTTGTTCGACCTCACTAGTTAACCAGAAGAATTACCACCACACACACACACAAAATAATCATACACAGTGTAAGCATAACAGTCTGTTCTCTATAGATATCTGCCCGGAGTCTTCCATCGGCTCACAGAAACCTAGAACCAACTATGGAGCTGGGAAGAAAGTTGGCACACAGGGAGGAGAGTCTCAAATGAGATTAAATTTCCAACTAGCACAGTACGATGGGAACAGGGAGTGAAAATTAGGTTTACTTATGGGCAAGGACAGAATTGGAGATTTCTTACCCATCTGAGTTTGGGGACTGGGATTGGTGCCCCCTATCCCAACCAAACTCATGCACCATCACTCTTGATAACCATGCAGTAACCCTCTCCTCCCCACTTCCTGGCTCCAGGAGTGACTGGGATGTGTTTTGTGCCCCCATGCCACTTCCCCTTAGCCCACCAGGATTTCAGCTGCAGCTGTGAGAGCCAGTCCCCATGAATGGTGCAGGGGACCACCTCCAGCATCCTGCTGGTCTATTTGTTTCTCTCAGGGCTTTTTATTCGAAATTCCAGGGTCCTAGCGTGCAGGGCAGTCTGACGGCAACCCCAGAAGGCAACCTCAACCAATAGGTTCAGAAATCAGAGAATAAATGCACCCACCTCCCCTCCAGAGTGAAGTATCCAAGGAGACACTCCTAACAGATCTTCACCAGGACTGGCCCCAGTTGCCCACCATGGCAGCCAGCTCAAGACTGACTTTTCCTCCTTCCCTGCCTGGCTCATTCTGCTTCCTCACTCCCTTGCCTTGGATCACTCCACAAATAAACTCACTGCTCCTGAATCCTTGTTTCAGGCTTATTTTACAGGGAAACCCAAACTAAGACAAATCGCTAGATTATGGCTCTCTACTCCATCTCACTCGCTCCGGGAGGTCCTAGAGCCAGCTCCTGGAACATAATTGCACATTTCCATCAAATGCCATTGGCTGGAAAAACTTCAATCCCTTAATGTCGGTAAATGGACTAAGACGTGGGCTGCGTCTAATGAGGAAGCTTTGCAGCTACCTCCCTATACCATTTTAAGAAGCTGCCACTTTCCAGTTCCAGATACCTCTTGTCCCCAGTCCAGGCTCCCCTCGGTCCCCAGGCTGTAACCAGCAGATCCTGACCATTCCTGTCTTCCGCCCTCATTTGTGTAATGAGCCCCACGAGGCTGGAGCTCTGAGCATTTCAGTGCCCATTGAAGGGCTTGCAATTTCTTCACTAATTAGGCAGGTGAAAGGGCTGTGCCGAGGGGCCTTTGCTCCTGCATCTAACGCCAGCGTTACGCCAGGTGGCATAGCTTTCCCCCTCCCTCCTCAGTCTGTTCAAGCCCACTGCCTCCCAGCCACAACTGCTCAGGTTAAGATGCGTCAAGATGGAAAGTTGCCACTTGATTAAGATAAAAATAAAATAATCAAAATATATACCACGTTCCTCCTTTGAACAGATGGCCAGGAAGCTTGCCTCATAACATTGAACATCAAAAATGAATCAGAGACTCATCTTCCTGCATAATCAAGAATTTGCTCACTGTTTGTACTACAGCCAGGCAGGGGTGGAGATTCTATCCACAAAGGTTGAGAAACGACAGAGAAACCATCGGTTCCATCGTGAGGCTCTCGCTAGTCTTTTCCTCAGCCTGTCGGGCAACACTGGCCTGCATCAGATATCGTGTCAGTGTGTGCAAGAGAAAGAGGAAAGAGGATGCAGAGATATAAAACAAATAAAAGATATGTCAATTCTCTACCTCAGGAGGGCCCAGAGCAACCCTTTATCAAACCATACTCGTTGCCATTTTTTTTTTCCAAAGAAAGAGTATTCCAGACATTCATGTTTTTTATCTCATGGAGACATCCCAGTCTAGATACTTGTCACTCCACTCCAGTTACAATACTTGAGCACACTGTATAATGATTTATTTGTTTACTTGTCTGAGCTCCCTTGAGCTCTTTGAAAACAAGGATCATTTCTTATGTGACTTGATATCACAGAGCCCAGCAGAGACCTAAATGAATGTTTGATGAATGAATGAATGAAAATAATCAGAATTGTTGAAAGAGCCTCTCAATTAGTCTAGCTTCCTCCATTCTTTTGCTCTATTCCACACGGCCACCAGTTTAAATCTGTCTAAAAGCTTCAATTAGATAGACCTATAGGTGCTGTGAAATTACCTCCAAGATATACAGTGAGGTGTAAAAGTAAGACATAAAACAACAGACATGTCTAATTGATTTTAAAGGAGAGGAGGAATATGTCCATATATAGTTTAGATATCCCTAAATGTTTCCAACATATACAAGAGAAGAAAAAAAATGTTCCATTCTGGGAAAGGAGAGTTAGGCGCTGGGGATGGAAAAGAACCTTGCTTTTTAGTACATATCCCTCTGAATTTTTACCTTGCACATATATTTCTACCTTTCCATTTAAAAAGCCAATTCACAATTATTTTAAGAATTATGGTTAAAATTACTCTCACGCTCAAAAATATTCATCGACTGCCTATTTCCTTCAAGCCAATTAATCTCACAAACCCTAATTTGACTTTCTAACTTTTCCCTGGCAATACCCTGCACAGACCCTCTCAGTGGTAAATGAGTCTCTGTTACAGGATCATTTATATTGTCATCAGAGCTGCTCACAAATACACCAGTTCCACCTCCATGCACATGGTAGGGTTGCACTTCCCTGTCCCCCTGAAGTTAGGGGTGGCCATGTATCACACCTTAATGGGCTAGGTGGAGGTTTAGGCATACAGAGCCTGTGCTAGGCACCTTCCAAAACAGTTCCCAGTGATACTCACTTCCTGGCATGTGTACACTTGTGTGGTCCCTTCCTCTAGAGTGTAAGTGGGGCCCAGCCAATTGCTTCTGGTGACTAGAATATGGCAAAAAGGATAGACTGTCACCTCCAAGATTAGGTAATAAAAGACTGTGACTTCCATCTTGCTGGCATTCTCTCTCTCTCTGGCTCTTTCCACATGGCTTCCCTAATGGAGAAGGTCACCTGCTAATAACTATGTGAACGAACTTGGAAGCTGACCTGGCCTTGTTGAGCCTTCAGATGACTGTGCCTCAGCAGACACCTTGATTGCTGTCTTAAGAGAGACCCTGAGCCAGACCACTCAGCTAAAGCACATCTGGATTCCTAACCCACAGAAATGGTGACATTATAAGTGCACATTGTTTTAAGCCACTAAGTTTTATGGTACTCTGTTATGCAGTGGTAGACAACTAAGACACAGCCACTGCACCATTCCCTTTCTCCTGCCAGGTGATTCTAAAAGCACAGGTTGAGATGGACCCCGTCCCTGAGTGACTATGATGAGCGCGGCAGACTCACACACAAGTAGATGAACGAGATACAAACGTGTGTCTATTGGGACTGTTTGTTACTGCAGCATGACATCATCTATCCTGACTAATGCAGCATGTATGTGAAATCACCATGAAATTTGAAAGTATAATCCAGATATAAACTGTTGTTATTAACATCTGAACACTGTTTCTATGTCCTGACCTTTGGACCCCATCTTTCCTCTCCAGTTATTCTCATCAACCATTCTTCAATTGGACCTCTCCCACAAACTACTCTCTAATTACCCTGGGCTGTAGCAATCTGCCCCATCTTCTGAGTACTAAGCACCCACCTCCCACTTTTTCTTTCCTATCACTTATTACAACCATAACTAATTATATGTGTACCCATTCCATTTATTCAGTGTCTGTCATCTCTACTAGAATATAAACTCCATGAGGACAGGGATCCTGTGGGTTTTACTCATCATTATATTCCCAGCATCTGCCACAGTACCTAACACAAACACCTAAATATTTAAATGAATGAATGAATTCACACACTCTTATTCTCCTCTATACACTTATTTTGACACAATCATAAAATGTTTTGTTCGTTATTTTCATATCTCACATGTTTGTTATGGATTGCACCTCCCAAGTAGATTCTGAGTCCCTGGGGGCATGAATTGCATCCTTCAATTGGCCAGGACACTTCGCAATCATGGCAGTGCCTTAAACATTGTATAATACCTAGTGCCTTGCTCATGGCTGGAGCACAATTACTGCTAAATTCATATTATTCCGTGTGCTCAACAAATTATTGATAAATTAATATAAACAAGCATGTATCAATATAATGGTGTGAATATGATTCTCAAGGAAGTAGTAGAGCAAATGAGTGAGGAGTGTGAGATGAGGGCAGATGAGAAAGGCTTTCTGCAGGAAGAGAGCTGGAAATATACATTTGTAAAGAGGCAGAGAAACAACAATGCATGTAGCTGGTCACCGTGTCAGGCACCAGACTAGATGAGATGCATGTATTATTTTGTTTAATTTTCAAATTAGTCCTATGTGATAAGTTCTATTATCTCCACTTTACAAATGAGGAACTGGAGCATAAAGAGGTTAAGTGACTTGCCCAAGGTCACAGAGCTAACCAATGGCAGAAGCAACAACAAACTCAGATCTGCCTCTCTCCAAAAGCCCATCTCTACCATGCCAGAACCTAAGTTTAGATGTAAGCCTGGTTCTGTCATTCACTGGCTGTATGGCCTTGGGCAATATACTTAACCTCTCTTGACTCAGTTTCCTTAATTTAGTGAGCACTAATCATTGTGCCTATCTCATGGGATGGTTGTGAGTATTAAATGAGATAAAATATGTAAAGCACTTAGAAGAGTGCCTGGGCCATTGTAGGTACTCAATAAATGTTACCCATTGTTATAACTATTTAAAAACAGATGTCAGAGAAAAACATAATTCCCCTCCCAAAAAAAGAATTTTTATAAATGCCCTTTCATTCACATCTATTTGCGTTTGATATTTCTACACCCTAAGCTTTAGGACTGCAAGAAAAAGAGAGTTTTCGGGACAGAAAAGGCCATGTGGGAAACCCAGGAACAGATCTCATCTCACCTGTCCCTATCAGCCTCTTCTGCCCACCACACGTTGCCCTGTGTAGCCTGGGGTCCCATAGCACTAACTCAAGGTGAGGCATTGGGGGCAGTCTCTCGTGCACTGCCCTCTGACCATCAACATACACCCATTCTCACAGATCCTCAAAAAGGATCGGCCACATAATTTGGAGGGCTCAGTGCAAAATGAAAATGTAGGGGCCCCTTGTTCAAAAGGTATTCAGACTTTCAAAACAGCAACAGCAGAACATCAAACCAAGCTGAGGGCCCTTCTAAGCACAGGGCTTTGGTCAACCTCACAGATCACCTATGAAGCTGTCCCTGTCCTCAAACTTCTCCAGAGGGGGCCCAAACAGCTGGGAGAGTCAGAAACAAATGAGACGCACCATCTCCCACCTTGGCTTCTCCATCCAGGCAAAATCTGACGTGGAAAACCCTTTCCTACAGAATACCTCAGTATTTTGATTAAAAACCATGATAAACTTGTGGGTGCAACAAAAGAAGAAATTGATGTTTTAATACAACTCATTAGAGCACCTTTATTAACTCCAGAAATAGAAAGAGGATATAAAATAGAAAGATTAGTTTAAAATCAACACTGCGCTGGTAAGGGCAGCCACGATTCCAGGAACATTAATTGCTGGGTAGCCTCATTACTGATTAAATAAGAAATCTCAAACACCATTAGACAATTGTGATTAAATGTATGTCATTCTAATTGAATGTGTAGTTTATTGCCTTCCACTGAATCAGCAGGTCACCTTCCTGTTTTGTATATTTGAAAGGGCACAGCTATGCAGTGACAGCACAGAGCCATTATTTCTCAGAGAGCCCTGAAACCCTCGCAGTTGTATCCTAAAATATGGCTGTATGTGCAGGTGGCGAAGGAGTATGCCATACAACAGGGAACCTGAGATGATGAAAATAAATCCCACTTAATGTCACAGCTGGGCACTTTTTCCTCTGATCTCATTACCCAGCTCTGGAGTCACTTGCAGTCCCCCTGCCTTTGCAGTTGTTCAAGGACTATAGGGGGAGTTGGGCATCTTCTTGGTGCAGAGAGGAAGCTCTGAGTCCTTGAAACTGGATCTGGCTGAGATGGTGGGGAAATGAAAAATCTCTGGTCTCATCTCTCCCTCACTTCTGCTAAGGAGCCGGGACAGAAGAGTCTTCTAAGGTGCATGCTTTTTGGTTTCCCAAGGACGATACAAAATTAACATTGTCACTGCTCTGACTGGTCTTCCTGCCCATCTATCCCGTGGGACATGGGCTATCATCTCTCCACCCTGCTCTTGGCTTTGCCTGGAATAAAAGCCAAGGTGAAATGGGACAAGCACCTTGCTGCAGGCCCGTGGGCTGTGTAGTCCACACAGCACATCATTCCAGAAGGGACTAGGACAACACCAATCCCAGGACCCACCCTGGAGGAAATCATACAGTAGGTTAGGTCATTCTCAGTTGAGTTTTGTTACATGGCCGTGCACATACGTGAGCATGCATGCACGCGCGCACGCACACACACACACACACACACACACGCACTCAGAGTTACCCCAATCTGCCTAAGCTCCAGATCTGGTCACATCAGTGCCCTGCTTCAGATAAATGCTGGTTTTTTTTCCCACCAGCTGGGCCTTCAAGGCCTCTACCAGCTGCCCCAACCACCCTCTCCCCTTGATCCCCCAGTGACAGCCTATACCCCTGCACAAGGACTCCCAACAGACCCAGCACAGGGACGCACATGCTGCCTGCTCTGCCTGGAATGCTCTTGTTACAGTTACTGGGAAATTACTTCATATCATGTTTCTCCAGAGTCCCTGGAAAGGAATGTTTCCCGCTCATAAGAATTAAGAACTGTTCCTAAGGTCTGGGCTCCCTAGTCACCAGAGGGTGGTCAACATGGTTCTATATTTCAGTTGAAATGAGGAGAAAGGAGGGTGGGCTCCAGGGCAGCCTGTTGGTGAGGGCTAAGATTGTACAGGCTGCTGGCTGCATGGGGCTGAGTGAAATGAAGTCACTAGGCCTTGGGAGCTACAGAGAGGCGCGGTGAGACTGGTGCCACCCCCAAAGCTGTCCAAGAGACCAGGCTGGTCTGGACAGGGCTGTGAGGCAAGATGGGTTCAGGAGGTGCCACAGTGCCAGACAGATGGTGGAAGAGCAGCTTTCAAGAGCAGTCTCAGATCCCTGCAGAGTGGAAACCACAGACCGAGATCCACATCCGTTGTGGGGTTCCTGGAAAACCTTGTCAGGGGGGTGCCCCAAGTAATGACTGGTTTTTAGACTTCTCACCAACCTTGACTAACAGGAACTCAGAGCTCAACTGACTTGATTAAATATCTATACTTGGTTGGGCACAGTGGCTCACGCCTATAATCCCAGCAGTTTGGGAGGCTGAGGCGAGCCGATCACCTGAGGTCAGGAGACCAGCCTGGCCAATATGGCAAAACCCCATCTCTACTAAAAATACAAAAAATTAACTGGGCGTGGTGGCAGGGGCCTGTAATCCCAACTACTTGGGAGGCTGAGGCAAGGAAAATTGCTTAACGCAGGAGGCAGAGGTTGCAGTGAGCCGAGATCACCCCACTGCACTCCAACATGGGTGACAGAGCGAGACTCCATCTCAAAAAAAAAAATCTACACTTAAGCATCTTGGAGCAGCCATACCAAGTATAACTTTCCCCTTCTTCCCACACGATGGGCTCCTCACCTCTTCCAGGAAGTCCTCCACACTGCTCCCGCAGCCACTCATGTCCATGCTGCTAGTAGAACACTGACCATGTGGCTCTCGCAAGTAGGGTATGTACAAGGGTCTCCCAGGCGACATTAAGCCCATCCTTGGTCCCCAGTACCTAGCAGCCTGCCCAGCACATTAACACACGCTCAGGAAATATTGAAGGCAGGAAAAACAAAGAAGGGAGGGAAGGAAACTTCAGCTGCCCAGGCCCCCACCAAGCTGCTTCCTACACATCAACAGATCCAGAACTCCCTCAACCACCCCAACACCTCCACCAGGCCCTGCCCCATATGCCTGTAACACCTGGGGTACCCACTACCATGCTTGACCCACTTCAAGGCAGTAAAGCACACCAGTCATAAGCCTGATGTCTGGAGCCAGCTCATCTGGGTTCAAATCTCAGCTCTGCCACTTATCAGCTGTATGACCTTAGGTAAATTATTTAACCTCTCTGTGCCTCATCTGCAGCAAACTATATAAAATAGCACCTGCTTCCTAGGGTGATCATGAGTGTCAAATGAGTAGAGCAATTTTGAAAGGATACATGGTACTTAGTGAATGCTATCTTATTATTGCATTATGATTATCTACTTAAAAACTCATCCCCCCACTAAACCCCAAGGGTAAGAATCATGTCTGGGTTTTTTTTAATATATGCAGTACTTAGCACAACCCCTAGACTGGATTAGAATAGGCATCAATAAATGATTGCTGGATGAATCAGTAAATGATGCAGATTCTAGGTAAGAGCAGAGAGCTCTGGCAAGCCTGTGGAAGAGAGGGCCTGAGGGCTATGGGTTGGCTTTAAGACTGCTTGGTAAGGGACAAACAAGTTTGCAGTAGGCTAGGAGAGGTCGGCCTTAATCTCCAGGGGCACTAGGGCCTCAATGGAGGATTCAGAGGACCTAAAGTATCAGGAATTAGATGGTAGGATATTGGAAAGGGACAGAGACAGAAAATAGCTGCATTTCCCTTACTTTCCCCCCCTGTTTGGCATTCATGTCCCTCTCCTCTCCTTTTCTCCTTCTAATTACCTCTTCCTCTCCTCCCATACTCAGGAAGAGCAAGACATAGCAAGGCTAACAAAGAAAAGTGCCCTGGATCACTACGATTGTATAGGTAGAGCACAGACAAAAAAGGGATATACTCAAATAGCCATCCCTCCTGGCCAGGATTTCTGCGGGCAGGGAAGACATCAACAATTCTGTACACCTGAAATACATGATGCGGGAAGAACCATCACTCGATGGATAGCCTGCCCTCTCGATGCTCATATAGGAAGGCTTTCTTTAGACTTTCTTTTCTATTTCATCAATTATTCTTCAGTACAAAACAAAAATCATTAACGACTCACTTGTAATTTATAACTTTCCCAATTTCAAAGTTCAACTTTTTTTTTTTTTTTTTTTTTTGAGACAGTCTCACTCTGTCTCATGCTGGAGTGCAATGGCATGATCTCAGCTCACTGCAACCTCCGACCCACCGGGTTCAAGTGATTCTCCTGCCTCAGTCTCCCGAGTAGCTGGGATTATGGGCACACACCACCACGCCTATCTAAGTTTTGTTTTTTTAGTAGAGACAGGGTTTCGCCATGTTGGCCAGGCTGGTCTCAAACTCCTGACCTCAGGTGACCCACCCGCCTCAGCCTCTCAAAGTGCTAGGATTACAGGCATGAGCCACCGCGCCCAGCTCAACTTTTAAACACACTTAAAATACTCTGTCCCAACCAGGGCCTCAGATCTAGAGCACAGAACCCCTCTGCAAAGTCTATCAATGCAGCCAAGAGAGGGTCTGTTGGATTCCAGAGTGACAGCCGCCACAGAGGAGAGTTTCTTCACATTAGAATTAGAAGTCAAAGGCCCCGGTCTGCTCGGTTTTAGGAATCTCATTTCATTCCTGCTGTGCACTGCAGGCTGGTAGGTGTGACAAATTGTCTTATCTTTGTCTAACCTTTGTTAGACCCATGCTTGCTTCATGGTTTAACTTTAATATATGGCTTCAGTTTAATAGCAAAGTGCTTCTCTTAAAATGTCAGATTGTAAAATGCTGAGTCATTCACCAAGAAAAGGCTGGTCCTAAGTGGAAATTAGAATTGCTGGGGCACACAGAGCAATACCACATATCTTCAGGCTAAATGGAGGAGACAGAGCTTAAGTTCAGATTAAATTTAGAAGGCAGAGCTGAGCTCCAGTGGGGCTGTTTGCTCTGAAAGACAAGAATGAATCAGATGGAACGATCAGGCAGCAGCTGAAATATTGTCACTCTTGAAAGTAAACACAGTGGCAAAGATGTGACGTTCAACATTTTATGTACTTAACAACTGACTAAACTATACTAAATGAGACCAAAATATGAACAGAACCAAGCAAATAGTGTTCCAATGTAAGAAGTGATACAATCCTGCCAATATGCCTACAAAGTTCTGTTAGTTTTGCTTTATACCTATATTTGTCTTTATAGTTATATATGAATTAAATTCCACAGTAATAATTATTTCAGGCCAGGCACGGTGGCTCATGCCTATAATCCTAGCACTTTCAGAGGCCAAGGTGGGTGGATCACTTGAGCTCAGGAGTTTGAGACCAGCCTAGGCAACATGATGAAACCCTGTCTCTAAAAAAAATACCAAAAAAAAAAAAAATTAGCCAGGTGTGGTCCTGGCTGTCCCAGCTACTTGGGGGGCTGAGGATCGCTTGAGCACAGGAGGTCAAGGCTACAGTGAGCTGAGATTGTGCCACTGCACTCCAGCCTGGATGACAAAGTGAGATCCTGTCTCAAAAAAATAAATAAATAAAAATAAATACTTATTTCAGGCTGAATTATTAATGAATCCTAAAATCAGAGGGCAGAATATGATGAGAAAAAGGATATCTAGAAAGTATCTCTCCGCAAAATGCTTTACTAAAGTAAAAATAGTAACTTTATGGCAGAGAAAAGTGGCAGGCCCCACATTAAACAGGAAGTCAAAGTTACCACCAATAATAAAACAAATCGATGATGTGCTCCTTAACATGATGCTCTGGGAAAGAAACAACATCACTTCTGTGCTATTCTTGCCAAAAATGTATGACCCGGATTTAGATCTCAAAGAAACATCACATAAACCCAAACTAAGGACATTCTAGATGATAACTGGGCAGTATTTTTCAAAAATGTCAAGGTAATGAGAGACTAAGAAAAATTAAAGAACTATCTCAGATTATAGGAGACTAAGGGGACGTGAGAGCTAAAGGCAATGAGTATTGGGAAAACTGGCAAAACTCGAATTTGGGCTACAGATTATATGATAGTATCTTATCAATGTTAGTTTCCTGATTTTGATCATTACACTCTAAGTTATATAAGATGGTAACATTTGGGGGAATCTGGGTTAAAGAGTGTATGGAAATTCTTTGTACTATTTTTGCAACTTTTTTTAAAAAACTGAAATTAATTCAAAATGAAAAGTTAAAAATAAATAAAGCTTGAAGTGAATTAGAGGATCTCAATTTAGCAGTTATAAGGATGAGGGGAGAGGACTCTTCTTCTGCAAAGCCCTTACTCCCCAGTCTCAGATAAAAAGAATTTTGGTAACTGTGAGACATAATAGAACTATCAAAAATGTATGAATCTAGCTATATAAATAAAGAAGCATACGTCATAGTTCTTTTTTTCCCCTGTAATTGTGTAAAATCTGCAAATTCTTCAAGATAGACAGCTACAAGCTTTAGAGCTACAAGAGCTGGTATGAAGTAAGGTGGAGTGCTGTTTCCCATCCGGCAAAATAGGGCCAACACCGTCACTGGGAAGCCAGGAGACTTTGGCTGAGTTTCTCTTAGCTCTGTCTCTTCCTCCATGAAATGGATTCATCTTAATGCCTGCTCTAAGAGGTGTGAAAGGGCAGTGCAAAAAGCGTCACTGTCCTCCTTCTGCACAACAGTGCATGGCAATGCTGCCACCATTCTGAGGAGCATGTCGGGCACTGTGCCACAGCTTGCCTGGTTGGAGGGGACAGTGGGCTAAGTAACCAGTCTCTGGGACAGCCATATCTAAGGTCTCTAGCCTCAGCCTCCATCCCTCACCATATGGTTTCCTCATCCCACTGAGCAAGGCCTGGGATGGGCAAGAGTCCACTGCAAGGGACCAGACAAGCCCCACAGCCCGTTATTTGGGACTTTGAGCTGCCAGCTCCCTGCAGCATCCCCAGTCCACTTCCACGTTCTCATCAGCATGCTGCCCGCTGTCAGGCTGCTTTACTAGAGGCACGATTTACATTACACATCAACAACCTAATGTCACAGGCAGCAAAGGTGGAGACTCGTGATGGGCAGTGCCTGGGCCTGGCAGATGATGAGATGGGTGAGCTTGGGCCCCTCAGGACTCTTTTGCATGGAGAGTCGGTGGAAGCCTGCTGGCGTGCCCATTCCACCCCACGCCTCAACCATAGGGAAATCTCATTTATTCCCCACCCACTCTACTCACCCTGCTGCTACCAGCTCCTTCTTGACCCACTAGGGCCCAAAAAAAAAATTTGCTTTTTGCTCTTGAGGAAGACGCAGAAGCCTATAGTTCCTGCCAGCCCCACATTCCCTCGCTCACAGGGCAGGGGCTAGACAGGCAGCATTTGTTAGTGTCTCCCATCAAAGTCACTTTCTGACCTGGCTGTTCATCTCTAACCTGCCTGCTCCTGTCTGCCAGTCTGTCCTCCAAGGGCAAATGGAAAGCAGCGAGGCTGCCTTTCAGCCCTCTGGGTGCTGCTTTCCCTCCCCTAAACATCTAAGAAGACAAGTGTTCATTGAGCCCCTCTTCTCTGCCAAACCAGCAATAACTCTGTCAAAGAAACCTGCAAAAGGGGCCCACACGCCTGTAATCCCAGCACTTTGGGAGGCCAAGGCAGGTGGATCACTTGAGGTCAGGAGTTCGAGACCAGCCTGGCCAACATAGTAAAACCCCCATCTCTACTAAAAATACAAAAATTATCCAGGCATGGTGGCATGCACCTATAGTCCCAGCTACTTTGGAGGCTGAGGCAGGAGAATGACTTGAACCTGGGAAGTGGAGGTTGCAGCAGCCAAGATGGCACCACTGCACTCCAGCCATCAGGGTGAGACTCTATCTCAAAAAGAAAAGAAAAGAAAACCTACAAAAGGTTTCAAAGTTCGACAAATAGGAATGCAAGTTCTGGTCCTAGAGCCTGCTTGCTGTGCACTCATGGGTGAGTCATTACCCTTTCTGATTTCAATTACCTCACCAGTACACAGAGAAAATCATGTGTACCTTGCAGGCTTGTTCTGTGGCTCAAATGAGATGATGTCTACAAATCACTTAGTGCCACATACAGCACATGCTGTATATTCAATAAATGCTTAGTTCCAACCTCCTCAATAATAGAATGATTGCTTACTGAGCATACCAGTCTCTGTTGTGGGCACCTTACCTACATCATCTAATTTAATCTCACAGTAAACCTATAAGGCAGCAATCTTCATCCCTTTACCTGTGAGGAGACTAAGGCTTAGGGAGGTCAGGTAACTTTTGCTCAAGGTCAAACAGCCAGGAAGTAGCAGAGCAGGACTCAAATCTTCTGATCCCAAACACCAGACTTTCTGGTCTTCACAGCACAGCCTCCCTCCTGCCTTGGCAGACCTTAGAACTGGGCTAACATCGACAAACGGGGCAAACTGGAAGGCACCGGCCCTGGCACCAAAAGCAGTGCTGGAAGGAAGCCCAGTCTGGGAGCCACAGGAGCAAACCCAGTGATGGGAGGGAAGAGGCGCCATGGCTCACAGTGTAACCACACAAAGGGGCAGAGCCCCACACCAGCGTGGCTGGGGAGTGTGAGCGTGAATATCAGTTGTCTACTTGACCGGACTGAGAGAGGCCGAGGTGGCTGGTGAAGCATTGTTTCTGGGTGCGTCTGTCGGGGTGTTTTCAGATGATGTGAACTTGGGAGTTAGTGGACTGGGAGAGGAAGACCCACCCTCCATGGGGAGGACACCATCCAGTCGGCTGCCAGCACGGCCAGAGCAAAGCAGGCAGAGGAGGGGGGCATATTTAGCCTACTGAGTTTCCTCTCTGCCGCCCCATGCCCTCTCTCCTTTCCCACACGGGATGCTTTGCTTTCTCTCCTCCTGCCCTTGGACATCAGACACCAGTCCTTTGGCCTTCTGACTCTGGGACTTGCACCATCAGCCTGCCGGGGGCTCTCAGGTCTTCAGCCTCAGACTTGGGGCTGTGCTGTGGGCTCACCTGCCTGCTCCTTCCTGGTTTTGAGATTTCAGATTTGGACTGAGCCAAGTTACCAAGTTTTCTCATTCCCCATCTTGCAGAAGGCCTGTCATGGGACCCTTGGAGAGCCCTAATACAAAGAGGGTGGGGAGAAAGGCAGGGGGGCCATGTGAAAAGGGGAGAGTCCACCTGAGCACAGCTGGGGACCCTGGGTCCGGTGACACCCAGCCCTGCAGGTGGTCAGTATCAGGGAGGTGTCTTGGTCAGATTACCTTGCTGTTCAAAGGTAGTTCCAGGACCAGCAGCACCACCTGGTCGCTGATTAGAAATGCAGAATCTCAGGCCCTCCCAGACCTCCTGGTTCAGAATCTGATGTTGACCAACAGCCACGGGTATTTCTTATGCACGTTAAAGTTTGAGAAGCAATAGGTCAGAAGGTAACTGGTCCCCTGCCATGAATTTGGGGAAAGCAGAGAGCAGTGGTTCTTAACCTTGGCTGGACTTGTTATCCAGATACTTGTCCAGATTACAGTGACAATAACAAAATCCGGCCCACAGGGTTGCTTGTGAAGATCAGCGGCCCAGCACCCATGAACACCCTTGTAAACTAAAACGTGCTCTAACAGCGGTACCTACTCTTTTTGCTTTTCCTGTCACATTTCTTCTGCTGCTTCAAAACCAAAGGAAGTGAGGCCTCATTTCTTCAGGTTTGGTCATTTAGTTTAATCCTATTTCATCCCACAAAGTCCGCAGAAGGCACAGAGGAGAAAATCACCCCCTGGACCTGCCTTACCTCTGCTGAGTCCCTGCCTACTGCAGTTCTTCTCACCTCGTCCTCCACCCACCATGGTACGTGACACACTGCAGGAAGAGGAGAAAACGCCAACAGGTCTGATCTCCCAGGCGTAGAGATTTACAAAGCAGTCAGCACTTTTAACTAAAAGTCTTGTCCAGGATACGCACAGACATTTATCACGTGGGCAGGGCCTAGCACTGTGGTTGGATCTCAACATGGAGTCTCTTCTTTTATGTCAGATCAGGATGGGCCAACTGCAAACTGAGACAGGAGGCTCTGCTGAAAAAAACAGGGACCTGGAGAAGACCTGTGTTTAAGCCTTAACCCCAGCTCTGCCTCTAACTTACCTTATATGATTAGATGGATTATTTAATCACTCTTTCTATGTTCCCACCTCTCCTGCTGCTGTCAAACCTCGTATCTCTATTAACCATTGGAATTTTGTTAGAAAGTGATGAATAGTCCATGCAAAGGCATGTAATAAAGAATGTCTTCTATTTATAGAAATTTGATCATAAAGCACTTGATAAGATGATAAACATATAAAATATCCCCATTTATTAATTTAAAAACTGATATTTGGGTTGATTCGTAAAATTGCCCAAAGTCTTGAAGTTTTACATGAAAGGCAGTGTCGAGAACAAAATCCGAACTTCTGACCCCTAGGCCAGTGCTCTCCCTACACTGCTAACTTCAGCGGAATGCCATTGCATGTATCTGTGAAAACCTATTTCCATTTCTACCTGCATAGGAAAAAGTAACGGTGGCAGAAGGGCCACGTCCACTTTGATTGGTCCTGCTTTGGAACTGAAGGAAGACTTTGGTTTCCAAAGAATTTCTCTGCTAGAAAGAAAGTTTGCAAAATGTGGATCTCTCATTAAAGAGTCTTTCTGATTAGAGGGGAGTGGGAACAAGCCCAAGGAAAATGTAATGGGAGTCAGCTGGAGATGCAGGTGTGCAGTCTTATAAATTACTCAACAGTTCTTCACGAGAGCCCCCCAAGACCCCACAGCACAATGGGAAGACGAGTGCTCCACTGTGCCCAAGGAACACATGGCCAGGAACTCCTGCTCCCCCTAGGATTGGGTCTAGGGGGTTTGATTCCAAAAGCCAAGAGTGGCAGGGAGTTGCCGAGTTCACAATAAGCCCCTTTCTCTGACAACTGCAAGTAGTCATGCTTGTACCACCTCATACACAGACACACATCCATATCGACTGGACTAGGGTGGTCACATGACCCAAGCCCATCCAATTCTCTCTCTCCCTGGGAGTCTGAAATTAGGACTTAGAGGCATCTAGTCAATCTGAGCTGGTTACTTGGATAAACAAGAGGAAAACTCAGGAGCTATGGGGCATCCATTTTACACCATGCACGTGAGGAGCAAAGTCACATGTATACCCTGAACAGGACTTTGTTTGCAATTAATGTTTCTTTTACACGGATGCAGAGGAAGAGAATGAACAAGGACTATGGGCTCCTAACAGCTTCAGAGCTCCTAGTCCCACCTCTTAAAAGGCCCAATTGTCCTGGGATCTTGTAAGATATCCCAGTATCACAATGTACTCTTTCCCCTTCCCGCCCCCTACCCCCACACACAACTGGCTGTAGTTGGTTTCTATTATTAACAACCAAAGAACCTTGAATGAGACCCTAGGTAAAAGAAATTACCCACCATCTGATGACTGCTTGGCATGGCTACAAGCTACCAAAAAATTCTCACTCACCCTGCCTCCTCCAAAGGTGCAGGCAGCAATGAGATTTAGAAAAGCACTGGAAGGCAACCTTGGAGCCCATGGACACTTCATAAGTGGTTTAAGGCAAACAGAACATGACGAATAAGTAAACTGAACTCATTCCCAGACCTAATTTTTTTAAGTAAAATAAAATCAAGTCCATTTAGAGTTTAAAATGGCATTTGGCTAGAAGTTCCTGACAAAGTATCTCCAAACTTCTCCCTAAATTATTTATTATACAGAAAAATGACAAAAACTCACAACAATAATGAAAATGAAGACTAACAAACTGTTACTGGAATCTAGAAGGAATTCCTACTAACTAAATAAAGCTGCTAAAGCTGAGCTGCATCGAGACAAACAGTCCATGCTTTGCCTCAGAAAACAGAACAGCACCATCGTCTCGAAAGATGATAGACATTTTCTTTCTCTCCTACTGTCTACCCCCAGTTCAGAGACCCAGGGCCAAGCCAAATGAAAACCTGGCTCTCTATTACGACTGCTACTCTTTGGAGGAGCCAGAGAACTATTCCCTCTCCCTCTATCTACATCCATTCATAGAATGCAATTACTGGGAAACCACAGAGCAGGAAGGGGAAGAGGATTAGCAATGGCACGTCATGTTTTGGAAGGCATTTTTTCCACACAGCATGCCTTATAGGAAGCACAAAGGTAGTTTGTGCTGGAGAGTAAGATTTTCACATCCCCCATCAGTTCTGGTTGTTAGAGAATAGGCAGAAGAGGTAGGGGGAGATCCCATGCCAGTTCAGCGGGGCTGCACAAGATGAATGCCCTTCAATTCTGGGGAGCTGTCCACAGCTGCCCTTCAGCTACAGACCTAGGAATAGGGCAGTGAGCAAAGCCAAGGACAATCTGCACAGTCTACACTTCCTCTTTTAGCAAGCAAGCACCAAGGCTCCATGGAGCTCTACTTGCTTAAAGGTAAACAATGTGCCAGGCTGGAATTGGGGATATAGGGGAGGGAACCCTCATGAGGCCTATGGAAAAACAGCATTCACCATAAGAGAATAGGGGAAACAGAGCATCACCTAGAAGACTAAGAAAAAGAGCACACTTCTGAAGATAACTTACTATAGAAACCAGAAGAAAATGTTTTAAAATTGGTATTTATAATATAAAAATGTAATATGGCCCTATGAAATTGAAACTGAAAACCATATATATATACACACACACACACACAAATACATATAGATATACAGATACAGAAAACAAGCTGAGTTAAACTGATATCAGGATAAGCTTCAAAGACTGGCATGTGAGATGACATTTTAGGTTCTTACAAAAGTGTGATGGGGGGCCAGCTCCTTTGTTTATGTTAGACCTAATTGTGATTCTTTTAAAATAAACAGTGAAGCAAAACTTTTAGGATATCAAGAGAAAGCATTTAGCTAAAAGAGTGGAGTTTTAAAAAATATGTCATCCAAAACAATATTAAACAATATTCAGATACGATCCACTCAGACTTCAGCCCCTTACTACTTGTAAGTGTTCTTCCCTCTGCAAATGTCCGAGCAAATCAGACCAGCACACACCCACTGGAGAAGAATGGTATTCTAAAGCTGCTGCTTTTTTTTTTTGGCAGAAATGATGGGACTGTTAAAATTCAGTAATGATTTTGTTACCTCATTTTAGATCATTTCATTGTCCAAGTTATTCTCTTTTTTCAGTAGCAACAGCAAATTGGTTAAGAAAGCAAAATCCAGCAGTTCTCATACAAATATTGCAAGAATTTTGTTAAAATATTTTAGGGTACATGGTGATTTCAGAATACGTATTATTAGAGTACCTTTAGCTACTGTACAAATACATCCAATGTTTGTATCTTGGCTGAAGTACAATAAAAGCTTATCTGTCACTTACAAAAGAGCTCAAGGCAAATGTTCCCGGTTGGCAAGAGCAGCTGTCCACCGTGAGCACCCAGGCTAACAAAGGTTCTGCCACCTTCACCATGAGGCCTCCAAGGTTGTCACTGTCCTCTCATGGCACTCAGCTGGAAGGAGGGAAAGAGAACAGAGGACAACTCATTAAAGGCTCTTATGGGGAAGTCCTATATGTCATACACATCACCTCCATTCACATTCTACTAACTAGAATACAGTCTCAGGGTAAATATTAGGGGCTTCAGGATTATGAAAGAGACTTTGGCCAATGGACTCCAAGAAAAGATATAAAGGAAACTGGTTATAATAAGAGAAAGATATTCCCAAGAAAATCAAATTATTAAACAATAATTAAAAGTCATATAGGAAGCAGTAAATGAGTGAAATGGACATGGCAGAAAACTAAGGAAGTGTTATAGATGGCAAACTGGAGGAACACTTTCAGAATGCCAAGAAAGAGCACCAAGAATTAAAACTATTTCCTTAATTCTAAGATGTCTGTGTTGCCGCATCATCACTTCTGAAATCAGGCCAAGTCTTGCAATCACTGGAATCTTATAATCACCCTGGGCCAGGGAGCTGCCATGGTGAGGTCATCAAGACCTGGGCATGGGTGAACTTGGTCTCAGCTGTTCATGTTGTTAGCACTTTAATTGAGTTGTATACATTGTTGCAATTACATGTGAGTTTAATTGCCATTTAAAATGTCTTTTAAAAGATTACACTATGGTTTGGCATTGAAACGAGAAGTTATTATGTATGCAGAAAGGCGTGGAATTCAAGCAGCAGGATGTAATTTGATATTACTGAAGCAAATGTCTATTATTGGACCAACCACTGCAATTCTTTTTATTTTTTTAAAAAAGACTAAGTGCTTGACAGGACCCAAGAAAAGAAGGTATCCTTAAGTAGAAACTGTGTTATGTTTTGTAACTGAGACTCATGCAAAAAAGAATTGCCTGTCACATGCCAAACAATGCAACCAAAGGCAGGAGCAACTGCCAAGTCCCTCAAAATAGATGAAGTCTATCAAAATAAGAGAGAGAATGGTGTGAGCAACTTACCAATTTCACAGGACTGTAATCATGGCATTATGTCACAGTTTAATTGGCAGCATTTTTTCTTCCTTAGTTGTACATATAATAACAGTGCTTCTTACAACAAATACTAGCTTAGATTCAATAAAATACAGTACTTTAAAAAGAAGATGATAGCTGTGGAAGACCAGGAATAGAGATTGAGCCTAAGAGTTATGTTTCTGAAGAAGAATCTAGAACGATCAAAAGAGAAACAATAATTGAAGACATAATTAAAGAAAACTTTCCAAAAAAGTACAGAAAGGGGAAACAGAGGAATGGACTCAGTTCACCAGGTTCCAGGTAAAAGTAACCAAGAGACACTCAAATCCAGAAATACCTTGACAAGTTTTTAAATTACAAGCAAATTTTTAAGTGTTTTCTATGTACATTCAGACCAAAAGAAAAAGGAAGGAAGGAAGGAAGGAAGGAAGGAAGGAAGGAAGGAAGGAAGGAAGGAAGGGGAAGGAGAAAGGGGAAGGGAAGGGAAGGGGGGAGGGAGGGAGGAAAATTGTGCTGATCTTTTTGTCTCTACTACAATGGAGCAGTAGCTTATAGAGTTTTGATATGGAAAACACTTAGATGAAAATTTTACTCACAAATAAGTTTTAGTTTTTGAGGACAGACAAGCAAAAGAGCTCAGAATGTCTGCCACTCACATATTCTTTAAATCACTTTAAAATATATTTCAACTGCCCAAATGATGACTTAAAATTACTCAAGAATGGAAAAAACAGAGTGTCAAAGGACTAGCAGTGAGTGTTGAAGCCAATTACACACAGAGAGTTGGTCTAAAATAATTGTTTAACTATGGTTACAAAACAGAATATGTGTCAAAAATACCCTAGAACCAAGAGACATACAACATCAAAAAATAATGCATGAATAGTCCAATCCCAAGTCCACAAACTAATAAACTTTCAAATAGGAAAGGAGGACAGAGGGAAATAAAAGTGTACAGAATTCATACTACACAGTTGTGAGCTTAAAAATACCATTTTATTCTTGACTTTAACAACCAGAGAAATATTGATTGGTGCTCACATCCATTTTTAGAAACTCGTTACGTAGGAGAGTAGGGGCCTGTCCTTTAAAAGATAAAAACCTCACTCCTGCCTCAAAGTATTTACAGTTTGAAGATCTCTAACCAACACACAGGATAGGTTTTAATTTGTTACAAGAATAAACAAATGTCAAAGTCCTTGAAGAATTTAAGGTTTTGTGCAGAACAAGTCCTCAAATGCTGTTTTGATCTTACTGCCCACCAGCATTTTTCATTCCTTCTGGTAAAGCCTCCTAAAACCTAGTATGAAAGGACAGCAGTTCCTGGTCGTCACTGTGGTACCCTCTGTACCTGACGGCAGGGTCCGCTTGATGTCAGTGTGCGTTGTCACAATCCATGAACCGGATTGTCCTTGTTTAACAGCATCACTGATGTCACTGAGAATGAGACACACAGATTCGAATTGCAGGGAAGCTCTCACAGTAACCATTACACACACAGCACTGAGACCTGAAATCAGTACACAAATACCAGATATTTTCCTTCCAGAATTTAATTTAATGCTCACAGTCACCATCCAAGTAGGTGGCATTTTTCCCATTTTACAGATGAGAAAACTGAAGTTTAGAAAGGCTGTTTTCCAGAATTACAGAGCCAGTCAACAGATGGCAGAAAGTGGTCTCCAAGCCAGGAATTTCTGGCTCAAAAGTTCACTGTACCTTACCACACCATTTTCTTAATTCAAAGAAAGAAGGTACAAGGAACCGAAATGGAGATAATAATTTTATAATTTATTAGAGTACTCGTAAAGATGCTGCCTCTTTTACAAAATGATAATCCAATGAACTGAACTAACCATACTGTGCTAGTACCCCCATTAACCCTCTCTAAAACATTCACAAAGTGGATACAGGGCTGCTCCAGGGCCAATGAGATTTCTCTCTAAAGTAAAATTCCCAGGGAGTGCTCTGGTCTCTAAGGCTTGATTAGCAAGTGCCAATTAATGCGCCTTCAGTCCTCTTTGTGTCTTGAGCACTGAGGGCTAACCCTTCCCTTGCCAACAAAGATGAGATTAAATAATTCTCACCCTAAAGAGTTCAAGTTCTAATGCACTGCTCCCTCCCAGGGCCTTGAATAGAGAACAATCTTTAGGACAAAAGAATGCATTTCTAACGGTGAAATTTTAGACGTCAGCAACGGAGATATTTTTAAGTCACACATAGACACGTACATTTTCCATGTCACACCTTATTGAGACAGTGGTTCCTTATCTGGTGCCGAGGGCCGTGGCTCACCTCGGTGTCACCCAACTTAACGCCTTGCCCCACCACAAACCATGGGTACAGACCAAACCAGGGCGTGCCATGCCCGGGAAACTGGTCCAACCCCGGCGCCCAGGCCTGCAACCCCTGGGAGGCATGGGCTGCCTCTGCCAGCACCCCAAGTCTGTCGCTGCGTCCCCGCGGCTCCCCCTCTCCGGGGTCCGCCCGGCCAGCCCAGGCGCCCGCAGGAGGGACCACGCCCGCCCAGAGCCGCCCGCGTCCCCGCCCCCCGGCACGCACCGTGGCTGCCAGAGGGCCGCTGCTGCCACCTCCCGGCCGCGTCTCCCCGAACCGCGCTCAGCTGCCACGCCCCAGAAACCCTCCCGGAGGACGCTCGGGTCCGAGTCCACTGGGCCTGGGAGGTGGTGACTGTCCTGGCAGGGACTTCCTACGGGAAGAATGGTCTTCCTTTCGGGTCACTCACGCCGCTCACCCAGACTGCAGGTGGAGATGAGCGCTTCAAGCACCGACCTCCCCCAGGGTTC
Source organism: Hylobates moloch (assembly GCF_009828535.3). NCBI lineage: Eukaryota > Metazoa > Chordata > Mammalia > Primates > Hylobatidae > Hylobates > Hylobates moloch. Next base: position 84,890,789 of record NW_026652286.1, on the reverse strand, counting down.
CAACGGACACGTGCTCCACGCCCCTTCCCAGTCTGGGGATCCGAAAAAGCCACACAGCCTGGCCCCAGGCACAACGTATAACAACTAGGACCCCCAAATCTGGGCAGGCCGGCTCCACTTGGGCCATCCTGGCTGCCTGAAAGAATGCGAGTTAGAGCAGAGATCTTTGAACTCAGATTCAAATGTCAGACCCACTGAATTAGAATCCCCTGGGCAGAGGCCAGGGAACTATTTTTGCAAAGTTCCCCCAGGTGATCCTAATGGTCAGGCAGGTTGGGGACCCTCCCAGTTACAAAATCTAGATGACCTTTTCAGGTTATCCGCACATGCACAGAAACACACACCCCTGGGTCTATGAAAAGGCACAATATAAGTTGTGCGCTTGAAATGAGAAAGATTTCATGACAGCTCATCACCTAGCCCCGGAGCTTCTAACCTTGTCTGTTTATCATGCCGTTAGTATCTCAATGCTTTTTTTCACAGTAACCCTAGGCCTAAAGAAATACCTAACTGTTCTGTGTATTAAGTAGCTAGACCCAAGTAAGAAGTATTTCTGTCCTAACAACTTAGTAGCCACTAGAAAAAATAATGCATATAAACTAGAAAAAAAATTTATCTTATTCTTAGCCACAACTTCTCACTAATGGGATGTGTGCGCTTGTTGGGCACTGCACAACTTCTCAAACCTTAGAATTGGATTAGACACTGCCGCCCTCATTTCCTATTCTATATGGATTTTCCCATGGTACATGTTTTATGTCATAGCAAATGACAAAAACTGAAAATGTAGCTTCAGAAAAATATGGTTTTATCAAAAAACACGTAGGGCAGGCTGGGAGCGGTGGCTCACACCTGTAATCCCAGCACTTTGAGAGGCCAAGGCAGGTGGATCACTTGAGGTCAGGAGTTCGAGACCAGCCTGGCCAATGTGGTAAAACCCCGTCTCTACTAAAAATACAAAAATTAGCTGGGCGTGGTGGCACGTGCCTGTATTCTCAGCTACTCAGGAGGCTGAGGCAAGAGAATCTCTTAAACCTGGGAGGCGGAGGTTGCAGTGAGCCGAGATTACACCACTGCACTCCAGCCTGGGTGACAGAGTGAGACACCATCTCAAGGAAAAAAAAAAAAAATGTAGGCCAATCTAACATTGAGTCTGCAAGCTATCCTGCACTACTTAGTAGTTTGCATGGAGCCCAACAGAAGTTGAGTGTTGCCTTTGGCCTTTAAAATATCCCAAAGAACCCCTCTGAATCCACAGCAGAACCAAGAGCACCTCAGCACAGAGTTTGGGAACATGCCTTGACCTCGCTCCTGCTCCTCTCTTCATCCCACACTCCCCAGGGTTCACAGTGCTCCTCCTGCAAGCATCTTCTTTCTTGCCAAATGCTTTCCCACCTCAGCACATTGTGCCCTTGCTCTTCTCTCTGCCTGGAATGCTCTTCCTCAGGTCTCCGCAGGCCCAGCTCCTTCTTGGCCTCCAGGTCTTGGTTCAAAGACCACCGTGCTCCCTAAAGCCTCTTCAGGCCTCCCACCAAATCACTTCTATCCTACGGGCCTGTTTCCTTTTCTCTGTAGCTTTTATCACTATCTGAAGTCATCCTGCTTAGTTTACTTACTTATTTTCAAGCTTCCCCACCAGAATGTGAACTTGATGAGCACAGAGACCTTTGTTCATTACTGTTTCCCCAGAACCCAGAACAATGGTTAGCAATAAGTAGACAATAAACAATTGTTCAATGAATGACTGCAGCCACTACACTCAGCTCAGGGAGATAAAAGGTAAGAAGAATGTGCTTTACATGTGCTATCCCCTTGGATCTTCACAACACTCTTTGGAAATAGATACAAATAGACATGATTAACCCCATTTAATAGATGAGGAACTCACATTCAAAGAAGTGTTCAAAGCTGCACAGCTGAAATGGCAGAGCTAAGATTCAAGTTCATGTCTACTTGACTGCAAAGGCTGCTTTTCATAAAATCACATTAACATCATGTTGGATACCTTCGATACACATAATACTTTTTTTTTTAAGACAGAGTTTCACCATTGTCACCCAGGCTGGAGTGCCGTGGCGCAATCTCGGCTCACTGCAACCTCCACCTCCCGGGTTCAAGCGATTCTCCTGCCTCAGCCTCCCAAGTGGCTGGGACTACAGGCATGAGCCACTACACTGGCTAATTTTTGTATTTTTAGTACAGACAGGGTTTCATCATGCTGGTCAGGCTAATCTCAAACTCCTGACCTCAGGTAATCCGCTAGCCTTGGCCTCCCAAAGTGCTGGGATTACAGGCCTGAGCTACCACACCCAGCCAACATTTATCTTTTTAAAAAAAATTTTAACTACATCGCCTCCCATTATCCTACTATCTACCTAGAAAAGCTAATAATAACAATGGCAAAGTCAAGAAATGTAGCCTAGGGGCAAGCAGAGCCCCAGAGTTCTTAGAGAAACTGGCCCACATCGGCATTTCCCCACTTGAGGTCTCAGCCCCCGCCTCCAGTAGAAAATAACAGAAGTGCCCACCTGGGAAGGCCTTGCCTTTATAATTCCTCTGGCCATAGCTGCTACCAAGGAGACCTCTTGCAGACATATCTTCTGGCCTGGCCCATGTTACCCTGTAAACCTAATGACACGTGTAACTCTCATTGCTGATTACAACTGCCGAGCTCCTGTTGATCATCCTGACAGGTAACAGGTGAACACACACGCAGCTGCAATCAAGGACATGATGAGCACTTACCCTCAGCTCTGCATGGCACTGGGTGCTCAGGTGGCCCACATTTTAGACAGTTGCTGATTGGAGCAAGGATTATCAGGCCACACTCATCTGCATCCCCCAGGAAATGCTGGGTTGCCTTGACCCCCTGGGAGGAACTATGAAGGGTCCCCACAGGCCAGAGCTTGGGTGGCTGGACACTGAGTTGGAGATCCTCGTACAAAGAAAGGGAGATTAAAATTTGTTCTGTAAAGTCAAGGGACTTGTGCTTGTCAATTTCCCCTGTTCATATGGCTTGGTTTCCCCATGTTGCTCTTAAACAGGGTGGTTCAGGCAGGAAAAGAAATCACCCTTGGCCTGGCCCAGCTATAACTTCTGCTTATTCAAGACTCAGTAGTGTTTGTGCCACCTCCAGGAAGCCTGTCCTGGCCCCTGAGACCTCTCCTCTGTGCTCAGAATAACCCCCATACATCACTGGATCCTGGTACTCGCCCTGCTGCATTATAATTATCTAAGTGTGGGTCTGTTTCCCATCCAGGCTGTGAGCTGAACTGAGGTGGGAACTGTGACCTATTTACTGTCATGTCTCCAGCTTAGCACCATGCCTGGCACAGAGTAAGTGGAACAAACATCTGGGCTAACGGAGTTGCTGGATCACCAGACTACGTGTTCTGACGGGTAGTTGGGAAGATATGATCATCATAGTTCTAGTCTCTGTGCTGCTGACATTCACAAGCTCTTGGAAGACCTTAGAAGTCATCTAGCCCCGTGCACAAGTTCCCACATCCTGAGATCCCTGCACCAGGAAGGGTGGTCTGCCAGAACTACAAAGGCCGAGGGAACAACTTCTCAGGGAAGCCTTGGCCACAGGCTACTCTCATTTCTGAAGGCTCTGAGCCTATCTCACTGACCATTTAGAACAAATTGTTCACGACTCAACTTCATTATCTTATACCCCGTATAGAAGCCCCAGCCTCCTCAGCTCTGCATCAGGTCATTGTTATTGCTCCCTTGTGGGCTTGCCATGTCACCTCCACAAGCAGCAGCAAAAATCACTTGCCAGAAAAAATGTCAGAAAAGCAATTAACATGAGCCTGGGTAGCAAGAAAGAAGCAACACATAAGAACAAAGGAGATGGCTCCTCCCTGCAAAGTCTGTGATTGCCTGCCGGGGAAGCCAGCTCCGGAAGACCTGGGAATTGGGCTTGAGCCATCAGCCTCTGCCCCTGGTGCTTTATTTCAGAAGCACCAGCATCCCTTTAATCATGAGCAGGAAGCTTGACTACTATGGGAGCCCAAAGGGACCGCCTGAAGCCTGTGATGAGAGGGGCTGCAGCGCAGGAAAAAGGCAGAGTCTCCCCCACTGCCTGCTGACGAATGCAGCTGCTCTGCAGCTGAACTTGGAGAGGCGAGAAAGAGAACAGACATTTAGGAAACGAGAGGTGACCCAGTGTCTGAACCCTGAAGGTCATGGGGAGATACAAGAGACAGAGAACAGGCCGGGCGTGGTGGCTCACGCCTGTAATCCCAGCACTTTGGGAGGCCTAGGTGGGCGGATCACGAGGTCAAGAGATTGAGACCATCCTGGCCAACACGGTGAAACCTCATCTCTACTAAATATACAAAAATTAGCTGGGCATGGTGGCACATGCCTGTAATCCCAGCTACTCAGGAGGCTGAGGCAGGAGAATCCCTTGAACCCGGGAGGCGGAGCTTGCAGTGAGCTGAGATCGTGCCACTGCACTCCAGCCTGGCGACAGAGCAAGACTCTGTCTCAAAAAAAAAAAAAAAAAAAGAGAGAGAGAACAAGGAGGGAGGGATAGACAAAGAGACAAACACAAAAGGAGAGACAAAAGTTGACAACTTTAAAAAGAATTTTTAAACAGAAGGAGTTTTCACCATCAGTGAGAGTGTGAGGGGCCTCCCTGAGAGTGGGGGGATATAAATAAGACACTCCTGCTGGAGTGTAAGCTGAGATCCAAATGCAGGCTCTGTGGACATTCTTGCTCCCTTGTTGCCCCCTTCTCCTTCCAACTACCTCCCCAACTTCACTTGAACTGATGTATAAAGGCATCTGCTTATTGCAACTTAAAGAACCCGGCCAGACACGGTGGCTCACACCTGTAATCCCAGCACTTTGGGAGGACGAGGCAGGCAGATCACTTGAGTTCAAGAGTTCCAGACCAGCCTGGGCAACATGGCGAAACCCCATCTCTATAAAAAATGCAAAACAATTACCCAGGTGTGGTGGCACATGCCTGTAGTCCCAGCTATTTGGGGGACTGAGGTGGAATGATCGCTGGACCCCAGGAGATCAAGGCTGCAATAAGCCAAGATCATGTCACTGCACTCCAGCCTGGATGACAAAGTGAGACCCTGTCTAATAAAAAAAAAAAAAAAAAAAAAAAAAACCTCAACCATTAGCAAGTAGAGATGGACAGAGAAAGTCACACACACACAAAAAGCCAATCAATAAGGAAGCCACCTAAAAGAAGAACAATTATTCTAGAGTTTCTGGGAATAATACTAATTAACGTGTATAACCATTTGCAAATTTTGGCTTAGGATAATCATGAGAAACACAGAAATTGAATCTGAGTTCTGTCTCACCAGTCACCATTGCAGAATCAGTTCATTTTAGTCAGAAGGCCAGATAGGGGACTTTGCAATCTACAGCTCACCCTGTCACCCCTCAGTGGATCTTTTTGAGCTGGGGGAAAAAACAAACAAACAAACAAAAAACCTTGAGAAGCGAGGGCTAGGGGAAGGGGGGAAAGCATCTTGAAATAGACCATGGTGGCCACTAGAGGGAGATGCTACCTTGTGAAACATTTCACGGCCCGCTACTTCCAGGGAGCTCTCAGCTGAGACCTGAGAACGTGAAGGGACCTGCTCCCCTTCCTCCTCTTTTAGAGACGAGATGAGGCAGCATCCTCTCTGGAACGGAATGGGCTCTCCTCCGCCTTGGTGAAGACAAGGCCGTGTTCTACAAAGTTCATGCATAACCCATCGTTCGTGCGGACCAAGGCAACAGGAATGGCCATCGTCTGGAGGGGCCGGCTGAAAGAGCCGGAAGAAGAAATGTCTAATGCTGCCGTCAAACAGCTGACAGGATGCTGCCCTCAAACAGCTGACAGGATACAGAGAAGGGCCACATTTGCTATGCGCGGCTTCAAATGGCAGAACTAGGGCCCATGGCTGAGAGCTACAAGGAGAAACCACTCAGTACAAGAAGGGCTCCTTGGAATTGTGGAGTGGATCCACCTGACACTGACCATCTTTGGGTGTGGCATAGATGGGCGACCATACTGTGTGGGCAGTTGGTCTCACCGCCTCTAAGACCCCTTCCATCTCTGAGAACCTGCAGGAAGGAGAGAAGTGGCCTTGCGACCCCCAACCGCCCGGCCCACGCCGAGTGCTTCTTTGCCGGCCATCCTACTGCGTGCCACCAAGGGGCGCCGCTGCTCTGGAAGACGCCTTACCACTGAGATTTCAGAACCAATCCCTGAGAGCCAAGTGCCCACCCTCAACCAAAAGACCACCTGTTAGGTCGGGATAACACAATGAATCTGGATTGGTTGCACCTCCACTATTCCAAACACATTGCAATAGTACGTAAAGTATAAAAAGAGAAAACCAAAAGATACAGTTCCTGCCCACTGCCGTGGCTCACACCTGTAATCCCAGTGCTTTGGGAAGCCGAGGTGGGAGGACTGCTTGAGGCCAGGAGTTTGAGATCAGCCTAGGCAACAGAGCAAAGCCCCGCCTCTACAAAAAAAAAAAAAAATAGCCAGGTGTGGTGGCAAGCACCTGCAGTCCTAGCTATTTGGGAGGCTGAGGAGGGAGGATCCCTTGAGCCCGAGTTCGAGGTTACGGTAAGCTATGATTATGCCAATGCACTCCAGCCTTGGGACAGAAAGACAACTTGTCTCTAAAAAAAAAGATATAGTTGAGCTGAAAAAAATATGTATGAATATCTCTTTGGATCAGAAAAGGAAGATAAACCCAAAGCAGTGAGCACGGCTGAAGCTCCAGGATGGCTGCCCAGTGCTACCTGGAGTTACAAATTCCTGGGCAGCCATGGGCCCGGGGAGGGGAAGGACAAAGCCTCTCTTCCAGGAACTGAGCCAAGCCACCCACTGTGCTGTCTCCAGTATCTCCTGTCATCAGCCACCTTCATGAGGTGTTCTAGACCTGGGGTTCAGAGGGACAGGAGGAAGCAACTGCAAAACCTCTAGACAGGTGCAGTTGAACAATCAGAAGAAAAGAAGAAAAAATCCAAAAGCCTCCCATTCCACATGAGCCTGCAAATCCAAAATTACAAAACACAAGAAGAACCTCATGCTAAGCCTAGCAGCCAGCAGCACCAACACTCTGAACATGAATCAACCCAGACAAAATTAGTTTTCAGAAGCAGCATGACATACATACATACATACATTGAGGCTGATAAGAGAAAAAGGAAGTATGATGCTGTCATCCACACAGGATGAATGTCCAAATAGCACATGCCGCTGGCCTGCTGGGGAGCACCCCTTGGGGTCCACTCACAGAGAGGACCAGGAACACATATGCAGGTCCCCATGACCCTTTTGTCCTAGGTTAGCACTGTACTGCCTGGGAGGGGAAAAGAAGCAAAAGTTGCTTCCTGGGAGAGTCTGGAAGGGACATTCTACTGGTGACGCTAGTGGTTTGGGGCCTATCCGGGACTGAAGCAGCCCCTCTCTTGAGCCCCGTGTCCTCAAAGAGAGACTAGTAGATTGAAAAAGTACTGGTTCAAGGAATGTGAAACCTGCTATTAATTGATTTATTACTTTAGACAAGTCACTTTCCTTTTCAGAGCTTCTGTTTCCCCAACAGTAAAATGATGTTAAACAAATCATCCCTAAGATAAGGTTATCTTTGATAACCCAGGTAAGATTATCATTCTAAAAGAAATGACAGTAATTCATCTCTTTAATTCTTTCATTTTTAATACAAGCCTAGCATCATTTCTTTTCTAAGTACAGTATTTAATTTCCGGTTGTAATATTAATCTATGTTCATTAGTAAAAGGGAAAAACTCAAAGAAGGAAATAAAAATGACTGCAGTGTCACCAGTTAGAGACAACACTGCTAACGTTTGCTGTAATTTCCAGTGATCGTTCTTTTACTGTGCTAATATAAATATGAGGGTTTTTGGTTTTTTTTTACAGAAATCGGGTAATAATATTCACTGCTAACTGAACATCTACTACCTGTCAGACACAGGACCAAGTGTTATACAAACATCTCACCAATCTTTATAGCAACCTGCAGGGGAGACACCAATGTCTCCAATTTACTGAAAAGAAAATTTCTGTGCAACAAAAAGTCAAGCAACCTGCCTGAGGCCACATAACTGTGAGGAACAGAGCAGAATTCCTACCATACCAGCTTCCCAAACGGTCTACATTGTCTTGTGACTTTATTTTTTTTTTTTTTTTTACTTATTTTTAACATGTTCCCATTTTTCAGTTACTTTTCTAACACATTATTTTAAGTGGTTCAAGGTATTAATCACATAATCCCTTACTGGCTAGCATTGAAGATGTTTTCAATTTTCACTATCATAGACAATGTTGTGATTCTCTTCCTTCCATATAATTCTTTCCACTCAGCAGTAATCATCCTTAAGATAAAAATGTTGAACATCCTGATCAAAGGGTATGCACTTTCTTTTTTTGTTTTTTTTTGTTTGATTTTTTGTTTTGAGACGGAGTCTCGCTCTGTTGCCCAGGCTGGAGTGCAGTAGCACGGTCTCGCCTCACTGCAACCTCTGCCTCCCAGGTTCATGCCATTCTCCTGCCTCAGCCTCCCAAGTAGCTGGGACTACAGGTGCCCGCCACCGTGCCCGGCTAATTTTTTGAATTTTTAGTAGAGACAGGGTTTCACCGTGTTAGCCAGGATGGGTATGCACTTTCTTAAGGCTATTGACAAATAGTGTCAAATTGCCCTCCAAAAAACTCAAACAATTATTCTCCCTTTAACAATTTATAAAAGTTCCATTTGCCTGCAACCTCATTAATGTTGGAAGTGATCTCATTTTTATTAATCTTAGCTGATGTTATAGGTGAAATGTCTTGATTGTTAATGTAGTTAAATTTTGTTCTAAAGTCATCAACCACTTCATGATTCATTTTAATAAGCACCTATATACAAATCCTTGGAAGACAGAAGGAAAATGAAGAAATGGGATCAAAAGGAGAGAGCATCAATTTCATTTATTTAACAAAAACCAAATGCCTAACATCTGCAAGGCATGTTACAGGCCCTGTAGGCATTCCAATGAGTAAGCACAAGCAACTATTGAGCACCTGCTGTATGCTCCAAGATACCAGACATGCTAAGTGTCATAGAAGAGACAAAAGAAAGTACAACATTTATCCTCCAAAAACCCAAAATCTAGTTGAGGAAGGGAAAAACCAACACAAGAAGGTGTTTTGAGTCTAATTCCTCTTTACCTGTTCTTTCATGGAACGGAGCTTCCACCTCCTTTTATGGCCTGCTCAGTAAACCTCAAACCATTGTGGCTTGTTCACATACCTCTCTTCCTGGATCACGTGGGAGCTCCAGAGGGCAGAGATGGGCTCTTAGTCAACGGTCAAATGGACATCTTGGAATGATGGACGGACATCCTGGAATGATGGAATGATTTTCCAATTCTTACCTCATGATTGAGGGTTGTAAATTAGCAACAGGTTGCCACATCCCCTAGCCACTCCCTACCGCCCACCCCCTGCAGGCATCAGAAACACAGGGCCAGTACTCAGATACAAGGTCATAGGCATATACATTAAGTTAACATTAACAGCATTCATTTATTAGTTGGATTCAATAACCAGCCACACTCCCTGAAACTGTCAGAGTCTGATAGTTAGGACATGCACTGCAACCCTTGGTTATGTCAGTACACAGGATGTTTATCTGACTGTTCATTTACATGACTGATTCAAGAGTTTTGGTTTTGTTTGGGTTTTTTTTGTTTGCTTACTCTTTCTCCTCACTTACTGATGTTCACCTCTCCTCCCTGCCCTTCCAGGATCCACAGGTCATAAGATCATCACCCGCCACCTGATCTGATTCCCCCTGGCTTAGAAACCTGGCCATTCACACATAAGCTCACCAAGTTCATTTCACTTGCAGTTGCCTTCTCATTTTTCTTTTTTACCTGCTGTGATTTTTCCAGCCCTCTCTCTGGCTCTCTCCCTCACGCCTTGCTCAGAGAAGTTTTACACCAGCCCCTCCTAGGTCTCCTTTCTCCTTTCTCTAAGGGATGTCTCAACACCACTGACATTTCCTGAGTTTTCCATTTACTAGTCACTGAGGTCTTTTATGTGGACTGCCCAAAGCATCTAGAACCAGCACAGCTCAATAAACATTTGCTTAATTCAAACTCTGACTACTGTGCCACTGATTAGAATTTCAAGAGCTTCAGATTCATGTGCCCTGGAGGAAATGGGAAGGACTGGCTACCAAAGGTAGGATTTAAACCCGACTTAAAATCTGAGTACAATCCCAGTGCTTTAAGAAGCCAAGGCAGGTGCATCCCTTGGGCCCAGAAATTCAAGGCTGCAGTGACCTGTGATTTCACTACTGCACTTCAGGCTTTGAGACAGAGCTACAGAGCAAGACCCTGTCTCAAAGAAAAAACAAAAAAACTTAGAGCTAGCCTAGGTTTATGGAAGGAGGTCATCAGTGTCTTTAACTGTGAATGGTTAGAGAAGAAAGGAACTGACATTAGCCCAAATAAGTCATGGTCTTTGCTCCTGGGCAACATAGGGAGACCCCATCTCTACAAAAAATAAATATATAATAATAATAATAATAATACATAAGGTCGGTATGCAGGATGTCCATCTGCCCGTTCATTTACATGACTGATTCAATCTCAATCTGAATGATAATGGGAGCAGGAAGGACTTCATCCCGTCACCCCTTTCTTTCCTTTTCCCCTCTACTCGCTTCTGAGGAGCCATCAGTAAAACAGAGAAAAAGACAGAGAAAAGAGATAAACTGTTCACAAAATAGTGTTGAAGGTGCCAGGAGAGGTAGTCATTGCTGTGTGTCTTGTTCACAGTCTACACCAAAGATACTGAAGGGCCTGAGCTCCCTGGGCACACACGGACCTCCCAGGATGATCCTCCCCTTCAGAACTGCAGTAGGATCCAGAAAGGCCAGCAGATATGAAAGATGAAGAGGACTGCATAAGAGGAAGGGAGACCAGAGCAAGACAGCCCCCCAGAGGTGTGACTGAGAAGGAATATAAGGGGAAAAGTGAAGAAATATTTTCCCCATCCTCTGGATGCTGTGTGCATCGGCTAATAATCAGAGTCTCTTACTGGAATGAACTGGACCTGCATACCCTCCTGTAAGTCACCAATGTCACCAAGGGTCCCAGTGTGCATTATAACTGTCATTGACCAGACAGACCCTGTACTAGGTGTTGTACCTACCTCAGTGAATGCCACCTAGCACTATGTGCCCAAGACCACGAAGACTTCCAGCCAGAGATCTCAAACTTGAGGGCACATAAGAATCACCTTGGAGCTGGTTAAAATGACACAAAAACTTATGGCTCCTAAATCTGGAGTGGGGTCCAGGAACATGCATTTTAAATAAGCATCTTGTGGGGTCTTCAGCATCTGCATCACTGTCACAGGATGCTTATTAAAAATGCATGTTCCTGGCCGGATGCAGTGGCTCATGCCTGTAATCCCAGAACTTTGGGAGGCCAAGGCAGGTGGGTCACTTAAACCCAGGAGTTCAAGACCAGCCTGGGCAACATGACGAAATCCCATCTCTACAAAAAATACAAAAACTGGCCAGGTGTGGTGGTGTACACCTATAGTCCCAGCTATAGGGAGGTTGAGGCAAGAGGATCACCTGGATCCGGAGAGGTCGAGAATGCAGTGAGCTGTGATTGCATCACCGCACTCCATCCTGAGCCATAGAGTGTAACCTTATCTCAAAAAAAAAAAAAAAAATGCATGTTCCTGGACATCCCCCTCTGACCTACAGATCCAGAACCTATACGCTCCAGCCTGGCCCTAATAGGCTAGTGGCTTCCCTTTGGACCCTTGGGACCAGCCAGTCTAGTCACACCACAACCACTGTCCTCAGAGAAAGCCCCTCTCACCATTTGTCCTCCATAGAACATTCCTCCAACCTCCTCCTCCCATTCTCACTATTCTCTCCATCGCAAACCTTCCCTCTCTGCCACTTAAAACTTCCACTGCTGAGTGAGCTCCCCTTCCTCTTCCACTCTTTCCTTTCCCTTATGAGCTTAGATGAAACCAGCAGGGGAAAAATGGCAGACTTGAACTGCACTGATGGCCACCGCCCCTCCTCAGGAGAGCGCAGTCGTCTTAGGCAGCAGGCAGCTGCAGTGATAATGGCCGCCCCCACCCCCCTGGAAACTCTTAGCAGAGTTAACAGAACAGAGCTGTTAACTTAACACAGCTGTGCAGATTCTCAGCAGGCACTTGACTGGAGTCTTAGGCAGTCTCCAGTCAAGCGGCTGCTGAGAATCTGCACAGCTCTGTGCTTGGGACCCAAGGCCCTGGTAGTGTAGCTCAAAAGTGGGATCTGATCTGTGGGTTGTGCAGATCCATGGAAAAAGAACGGTTTTCCAGCAGGGTAGCATGATCACTAACCACCTCCCTTGGCTTGGGGTGGGATCTCCCCTTTCCCCGTGTGGCTCCCAGGTGGGCCGTCGCACCACCCGGCTCTTCTTCACTCTTCGTGGGTCACATCAACTGCTTAGTCAGTCCCAGTGAGAGAACCTGGATACTCTGGTTGCTGGTGCAGGATTCACTTGCCATTTTGGTTCTTCCCAGTGGGCGCCTCTGACCATAGATGTTTCTAGTTGGCCATCTTGGCCTCTCCCCCCAGTACTAATATTTTTATATGAAGAAAATAGTATCTTTGTGGTTTTAAAGGCAACTGTGAAATAAAATTGTTTCACTTCCAGGTGAAAAAAAATAAAAATCAACAAAAATAAAACTCTGTTGCCTACAGATAGAATTCAAAATCCTTGGCATGACCTATAAGACCTAGCATGACCTCGCCCCTATTTACTTGCCAGCAACAGCATCTGTCACTCTTTTTCTTGAACATTACCTTTTAATTGTTCCCTGCTCATATCACACTGTTTTGTAATTCCACACTTCTCTCTTCTGGGAACACTCACCCCAACCTACCCCTATCCTTCAAAACAGTTCATCCAGGATGGCTGCAGTGACTCACACCTGTAATCTCAGTGCTTTGGGAGGCTGAGGCAGGAGGATTGCTTGAGGCCAGAAGTTTAAGACTGCAGTGAGCTATGATTCATGCCACTGAACTCCAGAGAGAGAGAGAGAGAGAGAAAGAAAGAGAGAGAGAGAGAGAAAGAACGAGAGAGAGAGAGAGACAGGAAAGAAAGAAAGAAAGAAAGAAAGAAAGAAAGAAAGAAAGAAAGAAAGAAAGAAAGAAAGAAAGAAGAAAGAAAGGAAAGAAAGAAAGAAAGAAAGAAAGAAAGAAAGAAAGAAAGAAAGAAAGAAACAAAACCAGCTCATCCACCATTTACCCAAAAAGCATTCTTTCCCTTCCTTTGTACTCCTAAGGCTTACCTCTATCTTAGCATTTACCCATTATTTTGAAATTATTTGTTTATGAACCTGCCTCTCAACACTAACCAAAAGCTATTCAAAAAGAGGGATCAGCCAGGCATGGTGGCTCATTCTGTAATTCCTTTGGGAGGCCCAGGTAGGAGGATTACTTGAGGCCAAGAGTTCAAGATCAGCCTGGGCAACATAGCAAGACTCCATCTCTACAAAAAAATAAAAGTTTTATAAAGGAGAAATCTTAACTGGTCTTTATGCCTCTGCCCTAAAGCTTACCACAATGCCTGCCACATATTGGGCCCTCAAAACAAATTATTGACTAATTTTCACAATGGGGCTACAAGGCAGGCATTACAAATGAAAAAAACTACGACCCAGAAAGCCAGTTACATTCCAGGAGATGGGAGGGCAGCAACTTGAAACCAACTCTACCACTAAGGCCTAGGCTCTCTCAAGTACAACCTGGAAGACATGAGTGAGCAAGGAGATGGAGGTGAGAATGACGTGTCGGGACACCTGCCCGGGACATGGTGTGTGAGGAATGGACGGATATGAAGGTGGACAAGATTCTCAAGGGTGGAAGAGTATGGTCATGAGGCCTTGGCATTGTGGCTTCTAAGCAGAGTCCTGAATACGCTAAACTGCCTGGCAATGTCAAGCCAGGCAGTTTGGTCTGACATTGCCAGTTTAGCTGCCCAGGCATGTCTGCTAGCTAAATCTAAATGCTGGGCCTGAGGCCAACGTTCCCACAAATACCCACAACTCTGCTGCACAACCATATTCAGAGTCCTCCACTTACTCAGCCTCTGCTTGCTGAGCAAGCAGATACTACCTCTCTTGAGCACAAGCCTCCAGGAAGTTCCTAATGTAGATCAAGGCAGGAATATCCATGGAATATCCAAATTATATTAGAAGGCCAGGCACAGTGGCTCACAGCTGTGATCCCAGCATTTTGGGAGGCTGAGGCAGGTGGATCACTTGGGACCAAGAGTTTGAGACCAGCCTGGGAAACATGAAAAAACCCTCTACAAAAAAAAAAAAAAATTAGCCAGGCACAGTGGCATTCACCTGTAGTCCTGGCTACTCAGGAGGCTGAGGCAGGCGGATCAATTGAGGTTGCAGTGAGCCATGATGGCACCACTGCACTCTAGGGTGGGTAACAGAAGGAGACCCTCAAAACAAACAAGAAAACAAACTAACAAACAAAGTATATTAGAAGATAAATAAATATGGACTTGAGTGGACAAGAGCTTCTGCGCCCCTCAGCCTCTCCTGAGAGGTGCCTCTTCTCCCACCCACCTTCCAGGGGCCTTCCCCTACAAACCTAAACACAGAAGGCAGCCAATGAAAGGGACCAAGAGAAGATTCATGAGATAAGCCAAGGAAAGCCCAGGCCCAGGAGCCCACAGAATGGAAAGAATATTCTTAGACAGTAGCAAAACAGGAAGACTGTTCGACACAGCTAAATGCATGCATCAGAACATGGCCGTCCCCTGCACACCCTTCTTTGGAGCTCTTAGGCTAGAAGATTATTTCTTCGGGACAAGGAAGACACAGGACATGGGGTGAAAATAATTCCAGCAAAAGAAAGCTAAATACACCACTCTGTGTTTACAAAACACAGGAAAGGTAGCGAGGGTACAGAGAACCAAGGATAAAGGCAGGATGGCTTTTTCTGGTAAACTTCATGCCAAACAAAGGTGAAGGGCCAGAATTAGCTCATTAGCAGGGAACTCAGGGCAAGAACACCCTGCTCTCTGTTCTGTCCTCACCTGAATCTCTGGGACGAAGCCAAGTTGTCACCTCCCTAAATGGTTCTAGAAACAGAAGAGTTTGTCCCCTGCCTGGGGAAGGGACTTCTAGGTCTTCAGCTCTAATCATATTTTTTATGCACGGGTGGAGACATTCAGATCCATGGCCCTCACCCTGTTTGTGCTCTGCAGACTGAGATAAGAGCCTTACGTTTACAAAGTTTCATAAGAAACTGGAATTTTTGCCCTTCTTTTCCTCCTCCCTTCAGCCAGCTCCACTTTTCCTCGGATGCAATGGAGACTCGTAACCAGCTGGACAGCATATATCCCAGAGCTGGAGGGGAGCACAAGCGACCTTGACTCACCTGCCGTTGCTCAGGAAGGGAGAGAAACCTGTGAAACCCGGATATCCCCTCTGGGGGAGGTGTGGCCAGCTCCCAGGCACCACCTCCGCAGAATCTCTCCAATCATAATAACAAGAAGGAAAACAAGTAGTTATCTGGTGCTTTCTCTATGCCAGCCATCACACTCCACAAGTATTATGTTGTTAAAAGCTCCCAACAGCCTTATGAGCTGGGCACTGTCATTCTCCCCACTTTGTGGATGAGGAAATAGAGCACCCGCATAAATTGTTCTGGGGTCACCCTTGGTTTCCCATTGGAGTGTAGGCTTCCTGAGGTTAGAAGTTGTTTTTATGAGCTGGGTGCAGTGGCTTACGCCCGTAATCCCAGCACTTTGGGAGGCCAATGTGGGCGGATCACTTGAGGTCAGGAGTTTGAGACCAGCCTGGCCAACACAGAGAAACCCTGTCTCCAGTAAAAATACAAAAATTAGCCTGGCGTGGTGGCACACACCTGTAGTCGCAGCTACACAGGAGGCTGAGGGAGGAGAATTGAACCTGGGAGGCAGAGGTTGCAGTGAGCCGAGATTGCACCACTGCACTCCGGCCTAGCAACAGAGCGAGACTCTGTCTCTAAGTATAAATAAATAAATTAATTAATTAATTAAAGTTAGAAAATTGAAGTTCAGAGAAGTTATGCAACGGCCTCAATCACAGAGCTAGTGAAAGGCAGGGCAGAAGCGCAGACCTGCTCCAAGGACTGTGCTGTCCCATTTAACCACGATGCCTTGGAGTCAGCCTGCCCTTAAGTAGCTGAAGGATGTGGGATAAAAACAACTGCCCTGCTTCACTGTGTTAGTGTGTAATAATAACAATAGCATTAATAGTAGTAGTAATAACTGCTCAATAAATGATAGCTGCTGTTATAATGTGTCTCATGCATCTCTTTGAGTTTATACCATTTGGAGTTTGTTGAGTTTCCCGTATGTGTACGTTCATGTCTGACATCAAATTTGGAGCCTGGGCAATACAGTGAGACCCCATCTCTACAAAAAAAAAAATTAAAAATTATCCAGATGTGGCACGCCTGTAGTCCTAGCTACTAGAGAGGCTAAGGCAGGAGGATCACTTGAGTCCAGGAGTTTGAGGCTGCAATGAGCTATGATGGTGCCACTGCACTCCAGCCTGGGTGACAGAGCAAGACCCTGTCTCAAAAAAAAAAAAAAAAAAGAAGGTAAGTTTTTTAAAAACTTTTTTTTTTGGGGACAGTCTCACTCTGTCACCCAGGCTGGAGTGTAATGGCCCCATCTCGGCTCATTGCAACCTCCACCTCCCGAGTTCAAGCAGCTCTCCTGCCTCAGCCTCCCAAGTAGCTGAGATTACAGGTGCCACCATGCCCAGTTAATTTTTGTATTTTTAGGAGAGACGGGTTTTCACTGTGTTGGCCAGGCTGGTCTCGAACTCCTGACCTCAGGTGATTAGCCTGCCTTGGCCTCCCAAAGTGCTGGGATTACAGATGTGAGCCACCACGCCGTGAGCCATCTTTACCATTTTTAAGTGTACAGTTCGGTGATACTAAATACATTTATATTCTTTTCTTCCCTTCATCCTTCCCATTCCCCCCCGCTTCCCAGCCTCTAGTAACCACCAATCTACATTCTATCTTCATGAGATCCACTTTTTTTTTAGCTCCCGCATATGAATGAGAACATGCAATTATGTGTCTTTCTGTGCTTGGTTTATTTAACTTAATTTAATGGCCTCCAGTTCCATCCATGTTGCTACAAATAACAGAAGTTTGTCCTTTTGGGGGCTGAATAATATTCCATCATGTGTGTATATGCACATTATCTTCATTCATTCATCTATTGATGGGCACTTAGACTGATTCCATATTTTGGGTATTGTGAATAGTGCTGCAATAAACATGAGAGTGCAGGTATCTCTTTGATATATTGACTGCCTTTCTTTTGGATATGTACCTAGTAGTAGAATTGCTGGAGCACATGGTAGTTCTATTTTTGGTTTTTTGACAAACCTCCATACTGTTCTCCATAGTGGCTGTATTAATTCACATTCCCACCAACAGTGTATGAGGATTCCCCTT
Source organism: Hylobates moloch (assembly GCF_009828535.3). Lineage (NCBI taxonomy): Eukaryota > Metazoa > Chordata > Mammalia > Primates > Hylobatidae > Hylobates > Hylobates moloch. The sequence goes on along the minus strand of NW_026652286.1, from coordinate 84,873,249 downwards.
TCTCCACATCCTTCCCAGCATCTGTTAGTGCCTTTTTGATTCAAGCCATGTTAACTGGGGTCAGATGATATCACATTATGATATTGATTTGCATGTCTCTGATGATTAGTGATATTGAACATTTTTTCTTATACCTGTTGGCAATTCGTATGTCTCCTTTTGAGAAATGTCTGTTCAAATTTTTTTCCCATTACTAAATTGGATTTTTTTTTTACTATTGAGTTGTTTAAGCTCCTTATAGATTTTTATTATTGATCCCTTGTCAGGTGAATAGTTTGCAAATATTTTCTCCCATTCTGTGGATTGTCTATTCACTTTGTTGACTGTTTCCTTTGCTGTACAGAAACTTTTTAGCTTGATGTAATCCCAATTGTCTATTTTTGCTTTGGTTGCCTGTGCTTCTGAGGTCTTGTACAAGAAATATTTGCCCAGAACAACATCTCAAAGTATTTTCCCAATGCCTTCTCCCAGGAGTTTCATAGTTTCAGGTGTTAGGTTCAACTCTTTAATCCATTTTGATTTGATATTTCTGCATAGTGAGATATTTCTGCATAGTTTCATTCTTCTGCATAGTTATGCCGTTTTCTCAGCACAATTTTTGGAAAACACTGTACTTTTCCCATTGTAAGTTTTTGGTGCTTTTGTCAAAGACGAGTTGGTTATAAATGCATGAATTTATAAATAGGTTCTCTATTCTGTTCCACTGGTCTATGTGTCTGCTTTTATGCCAGTACCATGCTGTTTTGGTTACTATGTTTTGTAATAAGTTTTGAAGTCAGGTATTGTGATCCCTCCAGCTTCGTTTTTTGGTTTGGGGGTTTTTGTGTTTCGGGGTGTGTTTGTGTGTGTGTGGTGTGTGTGTGTGTGTGTGTGTGTGTGTGTGTGTGAAGGGTCTCACTCTGTTGCCCAGGCTGGAGTGCAGTGGTGCACTCATAGCTCATTACAGGCTTGAACTCCTGGCCTCATGCAGTTCTCCCACTTTGGCCTCCCAAAGTGCTGAGATTACAGGTATAAGCCACTGCGTCCCACCCAGCTTTGTTCTTTATGCTCAGGATTACTTTTCCTATTCAGGGTCTTTCGTGGTTCTATATAAATGTTAGGGTTTTTTTTTTCTATTTTTGTGAAGAATGTCATCGGTATTTTGATAGGGATTGCATTGAATCTGTAAGTTGTTTGGAGTAGTATTGTCATTTTAACAATATTATTCTTCCAATCCATGAGCATGAAATATATTTCCACTTTTTGGTGTCCTCTTCTATTTCTTTCATCAGAATTTTATTTCCTTGTACAGAACTTTTATTTCTTTGGTTAGATCGATTCCTAGGTATTTTATATTTTTTGCAGCTATTATAAATGGGATTACTTTCTTGATTTATTTTTCAGATTGTTCACTGTTGGCACATATAAATGCTACTGGTTTTTGTATGTTGATTTTGTAACCTGCAACTTTACTGAATTTGTTTTATGTTCTATCAGTTTTTTGGTGGAGTTTTTAGGTCTTTCTAAGTAATAAGATCATGTCCTCTTCAAACAAGGTTAACTTGACTTCTTCCTTTACAATTTGGAGGCCCTTTTATTCTTTCTTTGCCTAGCTGCTCTGGCCAGGACTTCCAGTATCATGTTGAATAAAAGTGGTAAAAGTGGGCAGTTCTTATCTTGTACCAGTCTTTAGAGAAAAGGCCTTCAAATTTTTCCCTTTCAGTCTGATGTTAGCCATGAGTTTGACATAGACGGCCTTTAATAATTTGAGTTATGTTTCTTCTATATCCATTTTGATGAGGGTTTTTATGATAAAGAGATGAATTTTATCAAATACTTTCTGACATCGATTGAAAAAATTATATGGTTTTTGTTATTGATTCTGCTAATATGGTACATCATGTTTATTTCTGTCGATTTAATCATTTTTGAAGCATCCCTGGGATGAGTCCTACTTGATCGTAGTCAATGATCTTTTTAATCTATTACAGGATTCAGTTTGCTAGTGTTTTGTCGAGGATTTTTGCATGTATGTTCATCAGTGATATTGGTCTGTAGTTTTCTTTTGTTGTTGTGTCCTTGTCTAGTTTTGGTATCAGGGTAATGCTGACCTCATGAGTTTGGAAGTATTCCCTCTTCTTCAATTTTGTTTTTGAAGAGTTTGAGTAGGATTGATATTAGCTCTTCTTTAAATGTTAGGTTGAATTCGCCTGTGAATCCATCAGGTCCTAGGCTTTTCCTTGATGGAAGACATTTTATACCTTTGATCTCATTACTAGCTATTGGTTTGTTAAGGTTTTCTACTTCTTCACAACTCACACTTGGTATGTTGTACATAGAAGATGAAAAGTATAATTTCATTTCTTCATTTATTCATTTCTTCTAGGTTTTCCAATTTATTGGTATATGCTTGTTCATAATAGTCTCTAATGATTCTTTGTATTTCTGAAGTCTCAGTTGTTATGTCTCCTTTTTTCATTTCTGATTTTATTTATTTGGGTCTTCTCGCTTTTTTTCTTAGTCTAGCTAAAGGTTTATCAATTTTGTTTATCTTTTCAAAAAACCAATTTCTCATTTTGTTGATCTTCTGTATTTTTTTTTGGCTCAATTTCACTTATTTCTTCTCTGATCTTTATTATTTCTTTCCTTCCACCTATTTTGGGTTTGGTTTGTTCTTGCTTTTCTAGTTCCTCGAGGTGCATTATTGGGTTGTTTCTTTGGAATATTTCTACTTTTTTGTTGTAAGTGTTTTTGCTATAAATTTCCCTCTTAGTACTGCTTTTGCCATACCCTATAGATTTTGGTATGTTGTATTTCCATTTTCATTTGCTTCAAGAAATTTTGTAATTTCCTTCTTAATTTCTTCATTGACCCCTTGGTCATTAAGGAGCATGTTGTTTAATTCCATGTGTATGCATATTTTCCAAGGTTCCTCTTGTTATTGATTTCTAGTTTTATTACATTACGTTCAGAGAAGACACTTTAACCCATCTCTACCAAAAAAATGCAAAAATTTAGCTGGGTGTAGTGGTGTGAACTTGAGTCCCAGCTACCTGGGAGACTGAGGCAGGAGGATCACCTGAGCCCAAGGAGGTCAAGGCTGAAGCAAGCTGTGATTGCATCACTGCATTCCAGCCTGGGAGATAGTGAGACTCTGTCTCAAAAGAAAAAGGGCAGGTTGGGGGAGGGGACAAAAAGCATTCTTAGTTTAAGAATAGGTTTTGCTTTAAAAATCATAGTACACTCATAAATTCTTGCTGAAATCAATAATTACACAAGAGAATAACAATACTAATAGTCTGTTGTAAATTGATCACAAGCCTTTTTAATAAAGCACTTTTTAAATTTTTTTTATTATACTTTAAGTTCTGGGATACATGTGGAGAATGTGCAGGTTTGTTACGTAGGTATACATGTGTCATGGTGGTTTGCTGCACCCATCAACCCATCATCTATATTAGGTATTTCTCCTAATGCTGTCCCTCCCACTGCCCCCTACAGGCCCCAGTGTGTGATGTTCCCCTCCCTTTGTCCATGTGTTCTCATTGTTCAACTCCCACTTACGAGTGAGAACATGTGGTGTTTGGTTTTCTGTTCCTGTGTTAGTTTGCTGAGAATGATGGTTTCCAGCTTCATCCATGTCCCTGCAAAGGACATGAACTCATTCTTTTTTATGGCCACATAGTATTCCATGGTGTATATGGGCCACATTTTTTTTATCCAGTCTATCATTGATGGGCATTTGAGTTGGTTCCAAGTCTTTGCTATTGTAAACAGTGCTGCAATAAACATACGATAAAGCACATTGTTTTTAGCCCTTATGTAATCAAAAATCAGGATCAGTCACATGCCACTTACAGAGTCCAGTTAACAAGAGCAAGGTCTGGTATAAAGAAAGTGACTTTTAGCTGGGCGCAGTGGCTCATGCCTGTAATCCCAGCACTTTGGGAGGCCGAGGTGGGCGGATCACGAGGTCAGGAGATCGAGACCATCCTAGCTAACATGGTGAAACTCCATCTCTACTAAATATACAAAAAATTAGCAGGACGTGGTGGCGGGCACCTGTAGTCCCAGCTACTCAGGAGGCTGAGGCAGGAGAATGGCGTGAACCCAGGAGGCGGAGCTTGCAGTGAGCCGAGATAGCACCACTGCACTCCAGCCTGGGCAACAGAGCAAGACTCCATTTCAAAAAAAAAAAAAGAAAAAGAAAAAGAAAAAAGAAAGTGACTTTTTATTCCAAAGCTAGCTTAGAGGATGATGTAAAGACTCCTGCCATTCAGGGTACCACTTCCCTTTTGGAGCAGAAAGCAGGTGCTTTTAAAGGTGGACTTGGCATGTTAGATGAACTTGCCCTGTAGGGAGTAGCTGGTGAAGGGGAGGTAAAAGGTTATAATTTCATTTCTGAAGAGCCGTTGGGAGCAGGGGGAAAGGAGAAAGAAAAAATAACAAATAATAATAATTTTAAAAATAACTCTTTTTCTTAGACAAACGGGAGTACTCAGTTACACTACTATCCTATATCAGCAAGCATTATGTTTGAGGTAGGGGTGTTCCTCTTCTTGCTTTCTGAGGACATCCTACTCTTTAATAAGAGTAGTTTTTAATAAACCATCTTAACTTCACCAGACTCTGTGATTCACCCTGATTTCTTTCCTGTGTGAGGTCCAAGAACCCGCAATTTGGGTCTGGTCTGAGACCCCTTTCCAGAAACACACAGACATCAACCTGCTCTCAAATGCGGGTGGAATATGTTATACCCCACAATCTGGTTAAGTTGCATTTTTTTTCTTTTGCAAACACCATTTTCCCCTTCAAGAATGGAGCCTTGACTCTCCTCCTAGTAATCTGGGAATTACTGAGGGTTATTACGGCAACAAATTAGGGGGCTCATATTTGCTAGAAAATAAATATTGCCTCAGTGTTACCACAAATGAGGTCAGTTCCACATTCCAGAAGGAATCCTGCTCTCAGGGCCAAACAGAATGATAAAGAGCATTCTTTGCAAAATCAGCTGAGGCTCTCCCTGCCTAAGACAAATCTATTCTCCAACAGCTGGGAGAGAGACAAATACATGGAACCTTTATTGTTTACCCTGCTAAAAGGGAGGCCTCTTGTGTGGTCATGAGGATGGCCATGTACCAAAAGGGATGGGATTTAGAGTTCTGGCTTATCTTTACCTAAATCAGTAGTTGAAGACTAAAACAAATTGTATCCACAAATAGCAATGGAAAATTCCCAGGAAGATAAAGTTAGGCAGATAAACAGCTTTGAAGGAATACTTATGAAATATTATTTTATGTTGTAGTGGTTGTTCTCTAAGCTGAATTGCATAAAGAATAACACCTATCTGAATGATGCTCAAAAAGTTTGGCATTAGACCAGATGCAGTGGCTTATGCCTATAATCCCAGCACTTTGGGAGGCCAAGGCAGGAGGATCACTTGAGCCCAGGAGTTCAAGACTATCGTGGGCAACATAGCAACATCTCTGTCTTTACTAAAAATCTATCTATCTATCTATCTATCTATCTATCTATCTATCTATCTATCTATCTATCTGATATAAATTAACCAGGCATGGTGGTATACACTTGTAGTCTAGCTATTAAATCTCAAAAAATTTACCAAACCAGATTACCAGATTCAACCACTTCTTTAGAGATGGCAGGCACATTCATTCATTCTGTAAATAATTATTCAGCACCTGTTGTATGGCAGGCATTACACTAGGTCCTGGGGAGACAAGAATGAACCAAACAGACAGGGCTTCAGCCCTTGTGAAGCTTACACCCTCGTGGTTGGGATAGACAGTAAACTATCTATAGACAGTAACTAGTGAAAAAGACAAAAGGAAGCAAATATACACAACTCGCAAGAAAGAGGAGTATATGGTATTGTCCTAGAATACAACAGGGTTCTATCTATATGGCTGGCCTGAGGAAGGCTTCTCCAAGAGGGTGACATGTAAGCTGAGATCTGAAGAATGCTTAGGTTTTCTGCAGGGGATTTGGGGGAGCAGCAGTTCAGGGAGAAGGGCAGTAAATGCAGAGCTCTAGAGAAAGGAATGGAATTGTTGCGTCTGAGGACTTCAGAGCAGGCTAATGTAACCAAAACATAGTGAAGGGCTTGAGGCTGGGAAGCAGGCAGGGACTGGATCCTATCAGGCTTGGCAGATAGTGTGGGGAGTTTGAATTATATTCCAAAAGCAGGAGGAAGCTTTCAAGTGGTGATACGGGGGGAGGGAAGTGACAAGATCTGATTTACTCTTTTAGGAAGATCCACAGGATTGTGGAGGACTAAAGGGGAAGGCAGAGACCAGTTAAGAGGCCGTGTCAGTCATCCAAGCAAGAAGCAGTGGCGGTTTGGACTCGTGTGGTGGCATCAGAAATGAGAGATACGGCCAGGCGCGGTGGCTCACGCCTGTAATCCCAGCACATTGGGAGGCCAAGGCGGGCAGATCACCTGAGGTAAGGAGTTCAAGACCAGCCTAGCCAATATGGTGAAACCCCGTCTCTACTAAAAACACAAAAATTAGCCAGGCATGGTGGCACACAACTGTAATCCCAGCTACTCGGGAGGGTGAGGCAGGAGAATCACTTGAATCTGGGAGGCGGAAGCTGCAGTGAGTCAAAATCGTGCCACTGCACTCCAGCCTGGGTGACAGAGCAATACTCAGTTCCCCCCCACCAAAAAAAAAAAGAAACGAGAGACAGACAAAAACCATTATATATGTTGGAGGTAGAACCAGAACTTTCTGATAGGTTAGATGTAAGAGGTGGGAAGGGGAAGGAGTAGGTCAAAAAGAACTCTCAGTTTTCTCACTTGAAAAAATGAATAGGGCCAGGTGCAGTGGCTCATGCTCATAATCCTAGCACTTTGGGAGGCTGAGGCAGGCAGATCATTTGAGGCCAGGAGTTCAAGACCAACCTGGCCAACATGGTGAAACCCCGTCTCCGCTAAAATTACAAAAACTAGCTGGGTATGGTGGCGGGTGCCCGTAATCCCAGCTACTCAGCAGGCTGAGGCATGAGAATCGCTTGAAACCGGGAGGCAGAGGCTTCCGTGAGCCAAGATCATGCCACTGCACTCCAGCCTGGGCAACAGAGTGAGAATCTGTCTTCAAAAAAAAGAATGTTTGGTAGTGGCATTATTAAGGAAGAAGGGCAGATGGACAGGTTTTGAAGGAGAAACGAGAAATTCATGTTTGGAAATGTTAAGTTTGAGGTGCCCACAGGACACCCATCAGTGGCTCTATCTGTGGTCAAGTAAAGTTTTTAACAGGTAAAAGACACACTAATCCCTTTATTTCTTTAGGTTGTTTGTAACCACAGTGCTTGCATCTATGAAGATACTTGTGAAAAGTGAAAAGGGTTTGAAAACTTGGTTCAGATTATTATCATACTAACTTAAGAATTTTCACTGAAGAGTAAACTGGCTTGATAAGGGCAAATATGGGCTTAAGTACTCATTACTTGTTTCTTGGCCTTTGTTTTTTTTGTTTTTTTTTTTGAGACAGAGTCTTGCCCTGTTGCCCCGGCTGGAGTGCAGTGGAACAATTATGGCTCACTGCAGCCTTGATCTCCCAGGCTCAATCAGTACCCCCACCTCAGCCTCCTGAACAGCTGGGACTACAGGTGCATGCCACCATGCCTGGCTAATTTTGGGGTTGTTTTTGTTTTCATAGAGATGGGGTTTTGCCATGCTGCCCAGGCTGGTCTCAAACTCCTGGGCTCAAGTGATCCACCCACCTAGGCCTCCCAAATATACAGGGTTACAGGCATGAGCCACTGCGTCCTGCTGGGTTTCTTCAAGAATACAAGGCTTACAAGCCTGGGAGGTGCTTCTTTAGCCAAGAACTACAAAGAAACGTGGGTAGGAAGAACACTGTTCTATTTCTTTTTTAAAATTATTAATTCTTGGCTGGGCACAGTGGCTCATGCCTGTAATCCCAGCACTTTGGGAGGCCAAGGCGGGTGGATCACCTGAGGTCAGGAGTTCGAGACCAGCCTGGCCAACATGGTAAAACCCCATCTCTACTAAAAATACAAAAGTTAGCTGGGTGTGGTGGCGGGTGCCTGTAATCCCAGCTACTACGGAGACTGAGGCAGGAGAATCATTGCTGGAACCCAGGAGGCGGAGGTTGCAGTGAGCCAAGATCACACCACTGCACTCCAGCCTGGGTGACAAGAGCAAAACTCCATCTCTCTCTCTATATATATATATAAATTCTTCTGTCTCAATGGTTGCAGAACACTGGTGGAAATGGGTGAGTCCATTTTTGAAGAGAACAAACCAACTGATGGCTACTTGAAAGCAGAAATGCTGCTTTGAAAATCATGCAGTGCAAGAACCACCTTCCCTTACTTGTGTGGCGACAGCAGTTCTCTCCGCAGCTATGTGGAGATTTTAACGGTGTTTATCTGGGACACTTTCCAGAAGTGTCTTGCAGCAGAACCTTGCTATAAAGTTAAATTGTGTGAAACTAACAATGATTTTTCTATGTGCAAGGGAGGTTAGAAATATCCCAGACATAACAAAAGCAAAATGAACACAATCTGTTTCCCATCTTTAAGATAGTTTCAATTCCAGAGGGAATTTAAAAGTTTGGAGTTTAAAAAGCCAAACAGATCATTTATCATAGGTCTAATGTATTAGTGACCACATGTACGCAACTGATCAAAGCATCCTGGCTATTTTTATAACTCGCTGGTAGTTCCTACCTCAAATGAGGTAACACAAATGATCGTTCAGCTCTGGTCGTTATGTTCACAGAGATATGGTGATATTTTTTAACTTCTCACCTTAGAATTGGTTTTAATTTCAAGAGTTGTGTTTCCAAGATTTCTATATTCCTCTACCACCCACAATCTCCACAATTCCCACTGTAAACAACAGCTGCTGCTCTGATATTTCACTCCTGTGAAATGAAATGTGCTTTACTTCCCTGGCATCAAAAAGGGCATGATATACACTCCTTGCCTACCTCTCCAGTCTTATCACCTGATATCTCCACATCAAAATGTGCACATTAGCAATATATGTATAATCCCCTCTCCCTGAGTGTGGACTGGATGGAGTGACTTGCTTCGAAGGAGCAAAATACAGAAAAAGTGATTTGCTTACAAATGACTGTGCCTTCGATCTTGGTGGCACTCTCCCTTGCCCTCTTACCTGCTCACTCTGCTGAAACAGGCCGTCATGTTGGGAGACGCTCTGTGAAGAGGCCTACACAGCAAGAAACAGAGGGAGGAACTGAGGCCTCAGTCCAACCACCAAGTATGGGAGTGAGCTGGGAGGCGAACCCTTCCTGGTCAAGCCCTGAGGTGACTGCAGTCTTATGAGTGACTCTGAGCCAGAGGTGGCCTTGTGGTGTGCAGAACTGAGATAATAAATGTGTGCTGTTTTAAGCCACTATGTTTGGGAGTAATTTGTTACAGTAGATAACTAATACATCCACCCAGCAGGGTGGTTATGAGGATGAAATGAGGTCATATAAGAAGTATTTAGCAAAATGCCTGACACCACAGTGGGCACTGCACAATTAGCTCGATTCTCCTTCTTCCATCTATTTCCACTGCCACCCGCATGGTCCAGGCACCCATCACTTCATGTCTAGATTCCTGCAACAGCTTTGCAAATAGTTTCCTCACTTTCCTTTGTCCACCTGGTTATCTTCTTTAAAAAACAAACAGCTTGCTTTTCCTCAAAAGATAAAGACTGATTGACATTCAAGGCCCTCCAGGCTGTCCCCAACCTGTATTTCCAAGTTCATTTCTCATTACACTCTCACACCTCACTACCACTCTACTAAGATCAATATATTCACTATAACCCAAATATATTTTGTATATTCCCACCCTAGTAACTGTGCTCATGAAATTTTACCCATTCAGTATTCATTCCCTCTTTCCTCCTGAGTTCCAAACCACCACTCTCCCTACCCCATCACTGAAAGTACCATTCCTCCACTAAGCTTTTCCAAACCTCATCACCCCATAATGACTTTTTTCCTTCTCTACATTAAGAATATTTACTCATTTGGCATGTAGGAACAAAAGTTCTCTTGAAGCAACTCATGAACAAATACCTGGAGTGTTCATGTTATTATGAAAAATGTTTTCTAATATGGTATCAGATCTGCAAAATTCTGCATTTAAAAAAAAAATGTGGCAGAGCGCAGTGGCTCATGCCTGTAATCCCAGCACTTTGGGAGGCCGAGGTAGGCAGATCACTTGAGGTCAGGAGTTCAAGATCAGCCTGGCCAACAGGTGAAATCCCGTCTCTACCAAAAAATACAAAAATTAGCCAGGCGTGGTGACGTGCTCCTGTAGTCCCAGCTACTCAGGAGGCTGAGGCACGAGAATCACTTGAATCCAGGAAGGAAAGGTTGCAGTCAGCTGAAATTGCACCACTGCACTCTAGCCTGGGAGACACAGTGAGACCCTGCCTCAAAAATAAATAAATAAAAATAGAAATGAAAAATGAAAGCAGAAGTCGGGCCTCTTTTTCATGGTACCTCAGAGGCGATCAGCTGCTTCAAGATGCTTCAGTGATGGGGTAGGGAGAAAGGTGGTTTGGAACTCAGGAGAAAAGAGGGAATGAATACTGAATGGGTAAAATTTCAAGATAAAAAGCAAACCGTGCTTTCTATGGGAAGCGTATGGCCACAGAAGTTGCTGTTGACGTTCTCGGTAAACACTAGAAGGGTTACGCAGGCTGAATCGGTGGTGGGAACAAGGTTTCCTCATAAAGCAGGATGTCTTGACCCATGGCCGTGTCGCCTGCTGCTGGGTAAGGGGCATTCCTGTTACAGACCAGGGAGAACTGGAGAAAGAAAGCAATAATCTGTTCAAGCGTGCATTGTGGATGCCAATCTGAGCATTCTCAAATTGGTTATTGTTAAAAAAGGAGAGAAGGATATTCCTGGGCTGATCCTATGGTACTCATCTCCTGGGGCCCAAGATCTAGCAGAACGCACAAACTTTTCAATCTCTCTCAAGAAGATGATGTCTGCCAGTATGTCGTAAGCAAGCACTTAAAACAAAGAAGGTAAGAAACCTAGGACCAAAGCACCCAAGATTCAGCATCTTGTTCCTCCACGTGTCTTGCAGCACAAATGCCAGCATATTGCTCTGAAGAAACAGTATATTAAGAAAAATAAGGAAGAGGCTCCAGAATATGCTAAACTTTTGACCAAGAGAATGAAGGAGGCTAAAGAAAAGCGCCAGGAACAGATTGCCAACAGACGCAGACCGTCCTCACTGCAAGCCTCTACTTCTCAGTCTGAATCCAGTCAAAAATAAGATTTTTGACTGGGCACAGTGGCTCACACCTGTAATCCCAGCACTTTGGGAGGCCGAGACAGGTGGATCATGAGGTCAGGAGATCGAGACCATCCTGGCCAACATAGTGAAACCCCATCTCTACTATAATACAAAAAATTAGCCAGGCATGGTGGCGCGTGCCTGTAGTCCCCCCTACTCAGGAGGCTGAGGCAGGGGAATTGCTTGAACCTAGGAGGCGGAGGTTGCAGTGAGCCGAGATCACGCCGACAGAGCAAGACTCGGTCTCAAAAAAAAAAAAAAAAAAAATTAAATTGAGTAACAAATAAGTAAGATCAGACTCTCAAAAAATCTGGAAATACTCAAATTGTCCCTTTTCAGAGTCTGTGTTTTGGAGTCAGAAAGACCCTGAATGTTAAACATCCAGTTTCCAATTTATTTGCTGAATGATCTAAAGCAAATAGCTTAAACTCTCTCAACTTTAATTATCTTACCTAAAGAATGAGAATACCTACCTTGCAGGGTATTTGTGTGAATTAAAACATAAAGTGACTTAATAAATAATAGCTATCTGTCTTTCAAGTAATCAATACAAAACATTCTACATAGAGAACATTCAAATTGATAACTAAAATACATTCAAATATAATTGGCCATTTGCATTACTGTCAAACTTTGTATTTCTGCAATCACTAAAAAAGACTACTCTTTGCAAGTTTTTCTAGAATAGTAATCACTGCAAAAGTCCTTTTACTATTTTCAGGCAACAACATTCTGGGAATTCACTGTATACTAGTTGCTATGTGGAGAGAAAATCAGAACCCTGTATTTAAGACATTTAGAATACAAACAAGAACACAGAACAGTCTTCTGTGCAAAGTAAGCAAATACTTTCTTGTGGATTTAGTCACGAGGAAAAGATCCCAGAGAAGAACGCCAAGCATATAGTAAGTTTAATAATCAGAACAAAATAGGATCCATTAGGAAAAACTATATACAGGAAATATTCTATATGGTAGTTGATCCTTTTTATGCTATTTTTTAGAGTTTAAAATATATGATTATTCTGCAGTCTTCTGAGTTGAAATTATTCAAGTGCCCATAAGGTTCAGAAATTCAGATGAGTACAGTGAATAAATAATTTACTGATATTCCACAATGTTTAATGTGTTGTTCCTCACTAGCAATTCATAGTTCAATACGCTGTGCAAAATTATAATGAACGACGTGCTCTAAAGCAGCATTTCCATCAATCTTTGTACATGTATCCACAACAGATTGCCTCAGATGATTTGTGTGTCTAATTTTCACTGAATCCACTTATGCCTTCAGCACACCCAACAAGTAGTAATCAAGAGAGTTCAATCTATTAAAAATATATATATTGTCTCCAGACTTTGTGGTCACTTGAATTTTATTTCTTATAAGATTCACCTACTCGAAGTCATATAAGCATTTTAACCATGTATATTATACCAAGTAAAAATGAATACTAAAAATGAGGTAATGGAGAAAACAAAACTAGATTTCTTTTGCTTTCAAATAATCCCACACCAAAACATTTTGTGAAAATGAAGTGATTTTTAATTTATAAATAAAAGACTCTCTAAATGATTTTCAGGATATATTACAAGTTTAGTTTTAAATAGACTTAAATTTATAATAGGTCTTACAATGATTTCAATAAATAGGCACTCCAGAGCACAATGTGTATGTACAACAATCACGTGTTGAACTCTTAATATTCCAAGGGGATCAAAATCTTTTTCAAACACAGAAAGAAATTGGGCTTTGTACAATGCTAACCCCAATAGCTATTCTCCTTTATAAACTACAATATTATTGTCAGTTTCGTATACTTTTACTTTATAAAGAACTCCTACAGGAAGAACTTTCTGGAGGTTGTCCCAGATATAAACAGCTACATTTTCAGTCGTGCTATAGGAAAAAAAACAAAAACAAAAAAAATTCAAAATGCAAACAATAAAATTTCATGTTTAATATTTACAGAGAATAGAAATTCTAGTTTCGAAAGATTTCATTAAATTAAAACTTCAGAAATCACACAACAATCAAAGTATTCAAATCAATTCTTGTTTTACAATCCATATAAGGCAAGATATAGTGCCACCCACCTCACCACATCTGCAAAGTATGGCACATCCATATCCAGATTCTTATGATCAAGGGGCTCCATAATCGCCTCCTAGAGACAAAACCAAGGGAAAATATCATTGACTCCATTTATGACTCAAATTCCAAATTGTTCCACTTCTGCCTCTAAACCTCACCTTATCACTTAGCCACTAACTAAACACTTGTAAGTACTAGATTTGAGTCTTACAAGGCAACCTTACAAAATTTCAAGTTGTAAAATAAAGTCAGGCCCAGCTGTTGGTAATGATTAGGAATCCTTGCTACTGAATAAAAAGAGGTGAGAAACCAAAAAGCAGAGAATTCCTGGAGCTTTCTCGCAACACAAGCCATTGTAATTTGGAACTCAGTTTAACACTTTGTGAATCCTGTCCAAAGAGTTAGCACAAATATTTTTCCATAACACTGTCACACCTACACAACAATGCCACAATATCATAAGGACAAAGATCCAGTGACTACTACATTTTATAAAGCAGATCTAGACTGAAATTATGTAAGTAGTTCTAAATTTTTGCTATGAGGAATAATTTAAGAATGATCTTGGGCTCACAGAAGGAAAAATATAAATATGTAAAGACTATCACTCCCTAATGCTCATGTATATTAACATAATGTTTTTCCTCATCATCAGCAAGGATTAAATTGCCTTATTCTTTCTAGGTTTTTGCTTTTAGCTATTGCAAAAAATCTAAGCATTTGTGAAAAAAAATCTAATTTTCCACAGGATGTAGTTTCAAGAAGGGTACATTAATAACAGTAATAGCAATCATTTCTTGAGAAAAACTAGAATCATACAAAAAGAGTAAGTCCTATTGAAATATATCCAATGAAAGGATGTTCCACATGAATAACAAGAAAATAGGCATCCTTGCTTCATCTTCAATCCCAGTTCCCGTCCCAGTTTCTCCATCAAAGCCTCTTATGCAGGGCTTTTTGTTTTCTTTTGTTTTGTTTTTAGAGACAGGGTCTCTGTCATCCAGGCTGGAGTGCAAGGGGCACAATCATAGCTCATTGCAGCCTTGAACTCCTGGGCTCAAGCAATCCTCCCCCCACAGTAGGGCTCTAACTTTACTCTATATGCCATGATGAGCCACTTTTACTAATGAAAGTGTGTGGTGTCCCTCAGGCATACAAAAGCAGAAAACAGCATAGAGAACCCCTCCTCCAGTATTTAGTCATATGTGGAGGCCTTTTATGTTACTGTCTTGTCTCCTTTCTTTCTATTCTTTTCTTTTCCTTTCTCTTTTTCTTTTTCTTTCTTCCCCTCCCCTCTCCTCCCCTCCCTTCTCCTCCCCTCCCCCTCCTCTTCTCCTGTCTCTGTCTCTCTCTCTCTCTCTCCCCCACTGCCCCCCCACTCCCGCCCCATAAATGCATGCTGGCCCTATCTCTATAACTTTCCTACAGTATTTTGAGCACAGTGCTGTTTCTTCATTCACTCATTCTTCTACTCATTTATTAAATCAACAGTTATTTAACAATTAATATTCTTCACCTCCTAGAAAAAGTAATGTATACACTCCGTGGGCTACATCTCATTCATCTTTATATACTTAGCTCAAAAACTGATGCAAAGTAGAGAAATTTGTTGAATATATGAATAAGTAATGTGAAAGAAGTAATCATTACTAATAACATCATTTTAATAAAGCAAATGTCAAATTTCAGAACAAAACTAAGCTGCTAGTGAAATGACGGCATAATAAAACAGCTGGATGGAAAGAAATCTACTCCCAGCTTTGCAAATGACTAGCCACATGACCTGGGGCAAGTCAGTTAACTGTTCAGCATCTCTCAATCTTAATCTATGGGTTGAAGAAGTTGGTCTGAATAATCTCCAAAGTCTCTTACAGTGCAAGAATTCTATAATGACACAATCAGTTAAGTTCTTCATTGAACACCTTGTGTGTTATCTCTATGATGTACTGCTCTAGTGAGTTTAGAATAAAGCTAGAATGAACAACACAGTATGGTGTCTAAATCTATGATCAAAGGTACAAGGAATATTCAGAGAGGGAAGAGAAAGCTCCAAGGAGAAGGCCAGGAGCAGTAGCTCATGCCTGTAATTCCAGCACTTTGAGAGGTCAAGGCAGGAGGCATTTGAGACCAGCCTGAACAACATAGTGAGACCCCCTACCTCTACCAAAAAGAAAAGTTTGCACTGGTTCTGTGACTATTGAAAAAAAAAAAAAAAAAGAAAGAAAGTAAGTCTCAAGGAGAAAGCTATGTCTTAAAAGAAATGGAGAATTTGTTAACTGAAGGAAATCAGGATATTCCAACAAGGAATACAAGGTGAGCATGTTAAATTTCCTCCCATCACCATAACCCAACTGTGACTAATTTCCGTTAACTCACCAAAACACCTTTAGAGGCCATGCGAGTAGTTCTTCCAACTATTCCCCAACACCCACATCCAATTCTATTCACAAAGTCATGGAACCTTAGGAGATAACTGGTTGGGGAGGTAGATAGGGGGCCATCAAATATTATACTTAGGGAATAGCACATAATAAGCACCCAACATGCCATTACCTCCATATATTTTTTGAGATCAGCCAGATTCATAACCATGCCCGTAGCAGGGTCAATCTAAAGAATAAACAAAGGTGAATATTACTGTCATAGGCTCTCCATATTAAACGGCTGGCAAATTATTAAAGGCAGTACAATGTGCAGAGACTGTGCCCACATTTGCCTTCATCCCAGAGATAATTATTGACCTCAGCATGGAAGCACCATGTACTTCAAGCATCCTTTCCATTGTATAGCCCTTCTACCTGTCCACATACAGCACATTAAAGACAACACTTTGGTAGAGGAGAGGCCTGGAATGGCGGCAGCTCACCACACACACATATATAAGGGCCAACAATGAAGCAATACTGACTGGAATAGTTTTCAACACAGAATCCACCACACTGGCGGAAAGAGAGCCCAGCAATCTGCAAAAACCACACAAATATTTTCTGCACATACCTCTCCATGTACTGTCACCACAACTATGGAAAGAAAACAAAATACAAAAAAAAAACAGCATGACTTTCAACAGATTCACATCCAAGCACAAGTTAGCAACATACATGCACAAGTTGGCAACATAAATTATTAGATCTGTCCCCAAAAGCTATACTTAAATATTTACCCCAAAACATCTGTTATTTTAGTTAAGATTTTTTTTTTTTAGCAACCAAAGCAAGACGCAATCAAGACAAAGGAGCTTAGTAGGAACGTTGGCTAAGCAGAGGCACTCAGTCAAGGCTGAAAAGAGTGTAAATTCTGCTTATGTTAACGCACTAGGGAGCATCAAGATGCTGCTCAATCTCTGCCTGTAGAAGTAGAAAATGTACTTGCAGGTGTCCAGCTACACAGCAAGCTGGTCCAATACTGAGCAGTACCTTTCTGAACAAGCAATACTACTGGGCCTTAAATTCTTATCCCCTTACTCACATGAATGTATACAAAGTCTAAAGTAATGCTTTGTAAATTAAAAAGTGCTTGTGAGAAGCATTTGAAAAATCTTGGCCAGGCGTGGTGGCTCAAGCCTGTAATCCCAGCACTTTGGGAGGCCGAGGCGGGCAGATCACCTGAGGTCTGGAGTTTGAGAGCAGCCTGGCCAACATGCTGAAACCCCGTCTCTACTAAAAATACAAAAATTAGCCAGGCGTGGTGGCGGGCGCCTATAATCCCAGCTACTCGGGAGGCTGAGGCTGGAGAATCGTTGGAACCCGGGAGGCGGAGGCTGTAGTGAGGGGAGATCATGCCATCGCACTCCAGCCTGGGCAAAAAGAGCAGAACTCCATCTCAAAAAAAAAAAAAAAAAAAAAAACAAACAAACTTTATCAGTGCTTTACACATTAATAACTTTTATGAATTTATGTATTTTAGTTCTGTACAAATACCGCTAGGTATTACATAAGTGAGTACACTGAGACTGAGAAACCATAGATTAAGGAAGAGGCAGTAGCTAAACCAGTAATCCTAATCTCCTGACACCTTCTCTGGTTTTTTTTATGCCACCACACCACATACTGTTTTATACTCTATGGCTTATGTAGCTGTTTTTTAAGGCAGGCTGTACCTAAAAGAATCAAGTCTCTTATCCTTGAACAAATTACCTACTTTCTTGGAACAATGCTGGCAAAGCTTTAGACCAAACTTATTTTTCTGCCATACATTACATTCCTAGGCAATATTCCCCTTTTGTCAGTCATTATTTACTCAAAGAATAAAATCTAATTTTAACATTAGTCTCAGCCATACATAATCAGAAAGAAATTGTGTACTCTAGGACAAAGAAAAATGCTTTAAACCATTCATTGTTTTGGACTGTTTGTAAGAGTTGACAATTGCAAGGTAAAACTTAACACACACCCAACCAAGACAATAGATCCTTTCATTCTGAACTCCCATTTAACTTCTCATTCAACGCTCAAAGCATTCACACTGTGTCCGTAAGTTTTCCCATTCATTATGTCTACATTTGCTGAATACTCTTTCATCCTTATTGAAGGGCTGAAATGTCATCAGTTTTTCTCTCACCTTTATAATTGTGCCCATGGCCATTTGGATTGCTGCATTTCCCAAACAGTTTCAAGTTTTCTTCATCACTTAGAAATTTACTGACCAAAAAAAAAAAAAAAAAAAAAAGTCAGCATGACACAAGTATCACATTCAAACCCCCTTCTCTGTTCCTTATATTTATTATTTGCTCTCATCTTTGAAAAGTTTCCCAATTTATTACTTTAGCTCACCAAATGGAGAGTCAGAAATCACGTTGATTTTATTACTCATGTATATGTCAGAAACCATGGCATATTCCCTAATTAGAAGACTGTACCATACAAATTAGCACAAACAAACCTTAACTTCAACCCCCTTGTTCCACAACAACTGATCTGCTCATGGGCCTTCCACTTTTCAATTCAACATTACTGAGTGCCGACAATGTACTAGGCAAGTGATGAATGAAATAACAGTATATAATGATAAACATAGATGGTGATCCGCAAAGTGGCTTACTATCTCATTTCTCTCAGAAGCTAAACTACTCATCCAGAAAAAAAAATTTTTTTTAAATTACATGACCTGGTAAGTCTCCTATTTAACAATCTTGCTTTATACTATGTCTCAACTACTGCCTCATGAGAACTTTACCAATCTGTTGAGGAATATTCAAAGCAGGTGAATTTTTAAAATTACAATCTTTGGCTGTTGTCTCAGACAGAAAACAAATTGCTTAATGAATGTTTATACTGATACCCATCCATTCAATTTTGCATCGTCTATGAGGCCTTACCACCCTCAGGTGTTTACACTTCTTATTATACAACCCCTTTTTTTTGAGATCCTCTTTATTATTCCCCTCAATGTAGTTTGGATGTTTGTCCCCTCCAAATGTCATGTTGAAATGTGATCCCCAATGTTGGAGGTGGGGCCTAGTGGAAGATGTTTGGCTCATGGGAGTGGATCCCTTATGAATGGCTTGGTGCCCTCTCTGAAGCAATGAGTGAGTTCTCACTCTATTAGTTAATGGGCGAGCTGGTTGTTAAAAAGAGCCTGGCACCTCCTCTCCTCTCTCTTGCTCCCTCAATTGCCCTGTGAGTTGCCTGCTTGCTCCCCCTTAGCTTTCCACCATAAGTGGAAGCTCCCTGAGGCCTCAACAGAAGCAGATGCCGGTGCCATGCTTCTTGTACAGCCTGCAGAACCAAATAAACCTCTTTCCTTTACAAAATACCAGTCTCAGTATTCCTCTGTGGCAATGCAAAATGGAATAACACACCCCCACTTTCTCCTGCTCAGCTACTTCTTGTATTTAGAGTGCTAAAGTCTTTTGCACAAAATTCTCTCAGTGTACCCTCCACAAAGTAGGCCAGATTGGAAACCCCATACAAGATCCCTGATGCATCCGTTACCTAGCACAAGCCCTGACAAGCACGAAACAAACCCTGGTTTAGCGAATGGAGGGATGAATCCTGTTAGATAGCAATGGTCATCCTCATTTCACAGACGACGATACGGAGGGCCAGAGAGTGGAGCTTGTTAGTGCGTGGTAAAATTCCTCAAAATCAACTCGTCAGTGCATGCAAGCGGTATGTATGATCGGGATTTAAATCCCAACTATGCTGCTTCGGAAACTGAACGTCTAGGCTCATTTTTTTTTTTTTTTTTTCCTCTTAGCCACTAGACCACCAGGGACTGGGTTCATTCTGTCTTTGGTTAAAAAAAGGGGCTAAAACTTGCCTTGTAATTACATTAGATATGGTCGCCAATGCTCCTGGCATACAAGATTAGCTAACATTTACTGGGTGTCTACGCCGCGCCAGGTACTGTGTAACATACGCGAGTTTAACACTGCTGAGTTTCACAGCAACCCTGTGGTCTACACCAAGGGACTCCTGGGGCAGAGACGTTTCTTCGAGTCGCAGAGCCGGGTGTGGGCCCCGCACCCAGACGTGGGCCATCGCCCTCCGCAGTCAGCTCCGTTAACCATCAACCTCCCCCAGGAGGTTGTCCTCCAGGGTTGGGGACACTCCAGCCGCCACCAGGATGCTAGGGGCCGCCCGAAGCACCGCGAAGGCGACCAGCGCGCGACGCCCTCCGTCCTCCGTCCTCAGCGTCGCCCCAGCAGCCCCGGCGTCCCTCCCGGGCCCGACGTCAGCACGCCCGCCGGCCCCGCCCCGGTGACGTTCCGGGGTCCGGCGCCCGCCGCCCGCCGCTGTACCTGTGTGCACAGCCTACCTGTACAATCGGTGGCTCGCGCTGAAGGAGATGCAGCGGGACACTTGTGCCTGGCAGCGACGGCCACCACCTGCCGTGCTCATCTTCCCGGCGCGGTCTGCGATGCTCGGCCAGCACCTCCTCCCGCCGCGCGGCCGGTGCCTCCTCCCACCGCGGCTGCGCAGTGCGTGCCAGGCGCGCACCTGGGAAGTGCGTCTCTGCTTCCGCTCCGGCCAATCCCGACCTCGGGAGACAGTTAAGGGTGTCTCTCGCTATCTGAATCTCTTCGGAGAGCAAGAGTTGGGATACCTAAGCATACCCTGGAGCGGTCAGGGTGGATGGGGACCCTGTGTCCTCGATCTGTTTGCCCCGCCTGAGGTCACGCCACGTAGTTAGGGCCCGTCTGGGCACACTTTGGGTCCTGAGTGACCTCTCTGAGCGTCCCCTCCCACTCTCTCCTGTAAAGCTCCAGTGACTGGTGACTGTATCGGATGAACCCCAGGGCCACAGTCCGCTTTATAGACCAAAAGGAACAGGAATTGAGCCAGGCGGGCGTGGTGACGCACTCCTGTAGCCCCAGCTATTGAGGAGAGGGATCCCTTCAGTCCAGGAGTCCAACCTGGGCAATAGAGCAAGACCCTCTTTTCTTTTTCTTTTTTTTTTTTATTATTATTATACTTTAAGTTCTAGGGTACATGTGCACAACGTGCAGGTTTGTTACATAGGTATACATGTGTTATGTTGGTTTGCTGCACCCATCAACTCGTCATTTCCATTAGTTATTTCTCCTAATGCTATCCCTCCCCCAGCCCCCTACTCCCAGACAGGCACGGGTGTGTGATGTTCCCCGCCCTCTGTCCATGTGTTCTCATTGTTCCATTCCCAACTATGGGTGAGAATATGCGGTGTTTGGTTTTCTGTCCTTGTGATAGTTTGCTGAGAATGATGGTTTCCAGCTTCATCCATGCCCCTGCAAAGGACATGAATTCATCCTTTTTATGGCTGCATAGTATTCCATGGTGTATATGTACCATATTTTCTTAATCCAGTCTATCATTGATGGACATTTGGATTGGTTCCAAGTCTTTGCAATTGCGAATAGTGCCACAATAAACATACAGGTGCATGTGTCTTTATAGTAGCATGATTTATAATCCTTTGGGTATATACCCAGTAATGGGATTGCTGGGTCAAATGGTATTTCTAGTTCTAGATCCTTGAGGAATCGCCACACTGTCTTCCACAATGGTTGAACTAATTTACACTCCCACCAACAGTGTAAAAGCATTCCTATTTCTCCACATCCTCTCCAACATCTGTTGTTTCCTGACTTTTTAATGATTGCCATTCTAACAACTGGCGTGAGATGGTATCTCATTATGGTTTTGATTTGCATTTCTCTGATAACCAGTGATGATGAGCATTTTTTCATGTGTCTGTTGGCTGCAGAAATGTCTTCTTTTGAGAAGTGTCTGTTCATATCCTTTGCCCACTTTTTGATGGGGTTGATTTTTTTCTTGTAAATTTAAGTTCTTTGTAGATTCTGGATATCAGCCCTTTGTCAGATGGGTAGATTGCAAAAATTTTCTGTAGGTTGCCTGTTCACTCTGATGGCAGTTTCTTTTGCCGTGCAGAAGCTCTTTAGTTTAATTAGATCCCATTTGTCTATTTTGGCTTTTGTTTCCATTGCTTTTGGTGTTGTAGTCATGAAGTCCTTGCCCATGCCTATGTCCTGAATGATATTGCCTAGGCTTTCTTCTAGGGTTTTGATGGTTTTCAGTGTGATATTTAAGTCTTTAATCCATCTTAATTTTTGTATAAGGTGTAAGGAAGGGATCCAGTTTCAGCTTTCTACATATGGCTAGCCAGTTTTCCCAGCACTATTTATTTAATAGGGAATCCTTTCCCCATTTCTTGTTTTTATCAGGTTTGTCAAAGATCAGATGGTTGTAGATGTGTGGTGTTATTTCTGAGGCCTCTGTTGTGTTCCGTTGGTCTATATATCTGTTTTGGTACCCTTACCATGCTGTTTTCGTTACTGTAGCCTTGTAGTATAGTTTGAAGTCAGGTAGCATGATGCCTCCAGCTTTGTTCTTTTTGCTTAGGATTAATACCCTCATTTCTTTAAAAAAAAATTTAAAAAGAGCAAGAATTTGAGAGCACAAATAGGACCACGTGACAACAGTCCTTTGAACTGTTGTGTAATGATTCTTACTAAGGGAAATTCTAAAGCCATTCTTATCCACAAGCATGTATGGGCTCATTTATTACTCTGGGTTGGCATAGTGTGAACACAGGCACCCCTGAACACATATTAGCAATTCTTCTGCCAGTGTAGACACATCGAGAGTGAAAAGATCTTGTTTCCTCACATCTACTCACAAGAGTGACCAAACTACACACAGTTCCCAGAATCATGTCACCTCTTGCTTCCATTCACTCTTTCACTAAATATTTATTGGGCATCTACTATGTGGCTGGCATTGTTCCAGGTACTGGGGAGGGCAGCGCCACTGTATATGAGAAAAATCAAATGATGCAAAGCAGGACAAGTCAGTGATTAATAACAGACTTGGAAAAGTTTCCTGTAAAAAGAAAGATAAAATCATGGGGGCGATCGAAATAAGCTCAAATGGTGATTTCCCTCAAATATCTCCTATTTACAGCTATATATTTTGTTTGTTCTGCATTAAACTACTAACAGGTTATTTAGCAAACACTCTCCATACATTTTCAGATGTTTGTCTCATCTACCCCATTGTACTGTAAAGAAAAACTTCAAATAACATTTATAGATTTTCAAGATAGAGACTGTTTAGTTCAATACTTTCACTTTACAGATAAGAAAATACAGCCCCAGATAAGTGAATTACTGTTGCGAGATCACTCAGAACAGAAACATTATTTCCCAGATATGGACTGTCTCAGTGATAAATACTCTCTAACAGTCAGTGGTTACACAAATAGTTGCTCATTCCAAAACCAACTTAAAGAATCAAAATAAAGTGAAAGAGTAAGAGAAATTTCTGCAAAATTATTTTTATTAATAATACTTGTTTGTTTTAATAAAATATTTCACTGCATTTGCAGAGTTGAAGTTTAACCTGTTTGGAAATAGGATTGTTGCACACGTATTGAGATGAAGTCTTTAGGATGGGCCCTAATCCAACATGACTGGTGTTCTTGTAGAAAGGGGAAACTTGGACTCAAAAACTGACACATACAGAGGGAAGATCATGTGAAGACACAGACAACACCATCTCCAAGCCCAGGAGAGGGAACTGGAACAAATCTTTCTTCAAAGCCCTCAGAAGGAAGAAAGCAACTTTGATTTCAGACTTTTAGCCTCCAGAATTGTGAGACCATTCATTTCTGTTGAGACCTCTGTGGTACTTTGTTATGGCAGCCCTAGCAGACTAACACACTAACCAATAAGCAAATAACGTTCCTCTTAACTTAGCTTTCAGTGCTTTGAGATCAACAGCCATTTAGGTATAGTTCCCCCTTCACTCTTGCAACATTTACTGGCTTGTGCTTGGCTGCGTTGTCTCAGAAGGCTAACTTCTATTAAAAGATCCCATAAGGGCCCCTGGCCAGCCTTCTTGCCTCAACTCCCCTGCTGTCTCCAGGGGCAGGTGGTAGGCATGGGTACCTGCATTTCATTGGAGTGGGTTCTTGGATCTCTGAGTGGAAGGAACAGCAGAAGAGGCCCTTCTTCCTCACCCAAGATGCAGGTGGTTGGGGCCAGGAGTTTGGACCCTCCAGGTCTTGGGGGAAGAGCTGGGTAATAGCTGGTGTCTGAGTGATTCTCTGCAGACCCTTCCCCTCCTCAAGGACCACCCATCCTCCTTTCAGTCCCCTTTATGGGGGCCGGGCAGCTCTGGAGCCAGCCACAGAGGCTCTTACAGAAGCGAGGCCTGGAGTGGCCTATACCAAGGAGCAGGGTCAGGGTTCGTGTGCTCCTCCTCCTGCCACAGGGGCCGCACATCCCATTGCCCGACTTCTGCTTTCTGTCTCCCTCTGTCTAGCACCTAGGGCAGGAGCAGGCCGCACCTAGGGATGCAGGCAGTCTGGCCTGTGCCAGCACGGGCTCCTGTGCCCACCAGCCTCACAGGTGCTGTGCTTTGTGCTCTTGGCTGCTGTGCTGGGACAGAATGGGATGCCAGGAAGAGAAGAAGAAGAAAGGGGGTGCAGTCTGAGACCACCACCCCCCTTCCTATATAAGGGAGGGCTGAAGACAAGGGGCTGGCATTCAGTGGGCAACAGAAAGGAGAGGCCCCTTGAAGCTGCTCAGTTAAAGGGTCCCTGTCCCTCCTTTTGCTCTCCTCAGGACTAAAGACCTGAAGGGGCTGGGTGTGGGGCTGGCTTTTGGAGTGTCGAGGTGAATATGTGGGAGCAGAGATCATGAATAACTCAGGGCAGTGAATGGCGCGCCAAGAGCAGGGCTGTGTGTGGGAGGCTGCGGCCAGGATTGCCTCAGCTCCTCCCGCTCAGGCTGGGAACATAGCACAGGCTGGGGGCTGGGGCTGGAGGGTCTCAGCTCTGCTGCCCCCACCCCAGTACTAGCCTAGCTTCCCAAGCTGGGGCTTAGAGGATAGTTGGCTTCCTGCCTCTCTCCTCTAAAGCAGCAAGTCTGGGAAATCCTGGGGTGAGTGGAGTCACCCCACCCCCCAGTTGCTGGCAGAGACTGAGACTAAAGCATCACTTAATAAACCTCCCCAAGCCCCCCAAAAAAAAAGATCCCATAAGGTACTCCAATGGACATATATTGGCAAGGTAGGCCCCATATCTATCACGTTCCGGTCCTCATTCACTTATTAAGTAAAAAAAAAAAAAAAGTGTTTATTTAACATCTAATGAATGCCAAGTGCACTGCTAAGTGCCAGGGGCGCAGTATGAGTAACAAACACATGGTCCCTGTCCTCATACAGTTCAAGCTAGTGAGGGAGCTAAACACAGAAATAAATCATGACAAAAAAAAAAACAAAAAACCCACTAATTCTCCCTCAGGAAGTAAAAGAAGGCTTCAAAGAAGAGATGACTTTTGAGCTGGATTTTAAGATTCACCAGGTAGATAAGGGAATTCCAGGAAGAGAATGTAAGCAAAGGAAATGTGGAAAAGTACAGCTTGTTTAGTGCATACTGACGAGTTCTCAGCTACAATGGGGAGCTAGGTGAGAGGTAAGACTGGAAACATTGATTGGGGACCAAATTATTGAAAGGCCTTGAATGTCATTTAAGTATAAAGGAAAGGAGGTTTCGCCCCCTTATCTCCCTCCTAGCTCCCCACAAAAAGGGAATTTCCATCTGCTTACATCACATTTCCAGGCACTGGTTGGGCCTTGTTTACTCACAGGCAGGCCTACAATGTGTTAAAAGTACCACACATGGTGTTGCTCACTCTCCAGAGCTATGCTCAGAGGAAAAAAAAACATCAAGCCAAAGCTCTCCCCTACTCCCACCCTGCCCCAAGGAGGCCTGGCTGGCTGGTTCATATGTTTTTCTACTGCTTGCCTCCTGTGGAGGACCCAACCTGCCCATTTGCCTCTTCCTTTTCCCCTCAGTTGTGTACCACTTACTCCCTTTCCTTAAATCCTTGGACACTGGCTAGTGGTAAGAGTTGGGCTTAGGGAGAGGAAGAGGCCCAGCCTATGCTTTGGGCCTTGGTCATATGCTCACTCAATTTTACCAGAACTTTCTCCCTTGGATTACCAGGCATATGTGCCTACACTATAACATGCCACTGATCCTTTTTTGTCTTCTCCTTCAAGAAACAGAGAGCAGAGCCAAGGCAGAATTCAGGTATCCTTAAGTCAAAATCTTATGATTATACTGCTATCCTTCATATGTCTGAACTTCATTCCCCGTGTATTAAGATAGAGATTTATAAACAGAGGAAAGATGTGACAGATCTATGGACTTGACAGTGGTCATCCAGAGTCTCCTTCACCTTTCAGACCTAGGAAGATCAATCAAATCTCCATGTTTTGTCTGAAAAAGTACAATGAATGCCTTTTCAGGGACTTGTGTGAAAGGAAACTCTGGGGGACTTACACTCTCATGGTCACCTTAGGCTCTTTGCTCCTGCATCTGCTGTATTAGTTCTGTTTAGGCATCTTCTTGCCATTCTAAACCTGCTGCTGTGTTCTGCATCTCACAAACCCAGACATGGAACTCAGCCCTTTTACTTTATTGCCACAGTGCAAAGCTCCACACGTGGAATTTGCATGTATGGAACACACTACTAAAGAAGATAGGGTCTGTGAAGTTTGAAGTGACTCTTAAGGAAAATTAGACAGGAAACTGTTAGTCCAGGACCGTGCAGAGAGCCTAACCGTGAGTTCACAGGTGCCCCACATTGTATGTCTGGGGCTCTTCTCCAGAGCATTCACCATGCAGAAGGAGCATAAACAGTTTAACTGGTCCTGGAATGGAGTTCAGCGGAGGGAAGGGAGTGTAACTGAAGGAAAAGGGAACAAGGGATTTTGGGGGTGTTGGCAAGAGTGTCGTTTAAGTGACAGACCTTGCCTGCTTACTGCTGTTGGTAAGAACAGGCAGGGTTTAGAAATGTGGAGATTATATGGTCTCTAGTGCCACCTGTTGTCCAATTAAATGAAGAACTACTGGCTTGTCTTCCATCCCTGAGAACTACACACCTAGAGATTAGAAGAAATGCCTGATTTTAGTGATGTTCCTTAAAATAAGCTCCCAAAGCCGAGCCGAGGGTGGGGTGGGGGTAGTGGGTGGTCCATAGGAGGGTTGTGCAATTGCAGTAGCATCTGTTGTGGACAGCAGAGAAAAAAACAGTTTAGCAGAAGCCTCCATGCAGGATATAGCCAGCTTCCTGTCTTCTGAGTACCTTAGGACCAATGGTAACAGTCAGACTGTGATGGAAAGAACAAGGTGCTTTTCAGATTTATATTCAAAGTCTACTATCTATGATCATTTGTATTTCTTCTCCTAGGACCTCTGTCACCCACCTATGTGATGATGGTAATTGACAGAGCAGGAGCATCTTTATTTTGGACAAACTGCCACTTTAAGTTCCAGCTCCCTTTCTAGCCTCATGCATTTCAAGGAAATCACTCCTCTTCTAACTACAAGCAAACACAAAAAGCGGACAGTAAAACACAAATAAAGCAATACGGGCACAGAGGGAAGTAGGGGGAAAGTCTCTTGGGTAACTGCCAAATTTCACCCTCATATAATGGGGCCCAGTAAAACAGAGGGTCTTAATAAGGACATTCCTCTCCTTTCAGGTGCACTAAGATAGGGCAGCTAAAAGCAGACTTTGGGGGGTATGCCTGCAGCTGCAAAAAATATGTATGGGAACAAACACACAACTCTCCCTCCCAAATAAACACAACAAAGAAACACAGAAGCAGTCCAAGCCTCTAATAAACTCTCGCACCCTGAATCCTTAAAAACTCTTAGTCTCTAAAAAAGTGTGCCTCTAACCTAACTCAGCCAAAAGGCTCCTCTCGGGTTTGTTTTTTCTAAAATAAACCTGTCTTAACTGGCAAGCCACCTTTCATGTTTCTTTCCTTTTTCTTTAATTCTTGCAGTAATGACCAAAATACATGAATTTTTCTTTCATGTATTCTTATTATTACCTAGAGGAAGATATAGCCAATAAATGAAATTTAAAACTCTCTTCAAAAGGTTGTATCAATACTTTCTTAATTATTTCAAGGAAAAGCCTATATATATATATATATATCTCACCATAGTTATATTATGAATTCTTTGTGGTGTTTTTTCTTAAGAAATATGAGTGCCAAAGTTTTATTTGTTCATTTCTTACATTTGAAATACTCTTCAGTGACATCCTTGACCTAAGATTCTTTGACATAGTCCTTAACTGCTGCACAACTGCAGCCAACCACTTTTCAGGAGTTTCCCTCTCAGTTTTACAGAGGCCTACCCATTCCCCTGATTTCTTGTTGTCATCAACCTTAATTAGGGTGAGTTGGTGTTCAGCACCATGGGCCTCCACCAACTTGACATATGTAGGCTCATTGCAGTTGGGTGCAGGCAGACAAAGGTGGGCTTGGTGCTTGTCTAAGGCTTTGGCAGCTTCACAAATTGCACTTGCTAGGCCATCATGAGTGAGGGCGGTCTTCAGCACCTCTTATAAAGTAGTGTTAATGGCCATGACACCTCCAGCAGCAATGCCTCCGTTGGCCATGATGGTGTATTAAGGGTAAAACCAAAGCTCGTATGCACTCGAGCCTCTGCCATGGCGTGACTTGACAGTGGCAAGGAAATAGTGAATTCTGTTTTTAACAGAAATTTTTAAACTAAATGTCTATTTGGGACATTGGTTTGGGAGGTACAGTGCCCTTTATGCTCTGTCTTTTGTATAGAGTACATGCTTTGTTTTTCTTTTTATTTTTATTTTAGATTCTAGGGTACATATGCAGGCTTGTTACATGAGTATATTGTGTGATGCTGACGTTTGGGCTTCTAACGAACCCATCACCCAAACAGGGAACATAGTATTCAACAGGTAGCTTTTTAACCCGTGCCCCTCTTCCTCCTTGCCCCCCTTTTGGAGTCCTCAGTATTTATTTCTCCAGTCTTTATATCCAAGTGCACACTTATTTTAAACCTAGTTTCCAGACCTTGTGGTTGTCCCATCAGATGGGTATGAAGGTACCATGGAACCCATAAGGCATCTGCACAGGTACCTCTGCTCGGCCCAGCTCTTCAAAGTTCTTGGCATCCAAAACTAGGAGAAAATTGCTTTCATTCTAGAAAAGACAATATTGAAAATTATCTTTCTTTCATCAAAAATTTCCCTGTCTCCTCCACTAAGCTATAAAATTCCTAATGGAGAGACCATGTTGGTCGGGCACAGTGGCTCACATCTGTAATCTCAGCACTTTGGGAGGCCGAGGTGGGTGGATTGCTTGAGATCATGGTTGAAGACCAGCTTTGGCAACATGGCAAAACCCCATCTCTATAAAAAATACAAAAATTAGCCAGGCGTGGTGGTGCACACCTGTAGTCCCAGCTACTCAGGCTGAGGCAGGAGGATCGCTTGAGCCTGGGAGGCAGAGGTTGCAGTGGACTGAGATTGTGCCACTACACTCCAACATGGGTGACGGAGCAAGACCCTGTCTTTAAAAAAAAAAAAAAAAAAAAAAAAAAAAAGAGCGAGAAAGATAGAGCAAGACCATGTCTTACACATCTTAATATTTCTCCCCAGAACCTAGCACAGTGCCTCACCTATACATGCACAAATTGTTTCCTCAGTTGCTGAACTGGACTGGAAAGGATATCATGGCTAAAGAAGTTCATACCTACAGCAAAGAAATCAAGTTGTTCCTATCAATCACCTTTATAGGATTTTTTTGAGTTTAATATTTTTGCTTGCACCTTTCCAATCTTCTAAAAGACAGAAACTCTTTCTTCCAAGTTAGAAATGCCTCCATTTTGTGTTACTTTGGAGCTGTTCAAAGGGCAGCATTGCAAGGCAGATTGAGATCTGCCAAATCTAATTCCAGGAATGGCAAGTGCATGGCATGAGGACAAAGTCCTCCTAAAGCCCATGGCAGATATTGCTAATTGATCATAGCCTTTCTTACTGAACCCTTAAAAGGCCGCAGAGCCCTGCACGCCAGGCAGCCACTAATAATTAATCAAAGTTGATACTCAAAGTGAACCTATTTACCATAAGATTGCCCTAGACAAGAAGTCAGATGGTGCATAGTGTTATTGGGACACTGGACCAGGACTGATGACATTGGACTTGGAGGTCAGTTCATTGAAATTGGCAGCACACATGATGGTATAAACATTAGACTGGAAGTCAAAAGACTTGGATTTAAATACTGGCTTTACCACTATGAGATCTGATGCAAGTCTACTTCAACTTCTTTACTTTACAAATTCCACATGTATAAAATGGTATCCCACAAAGTTGTTTTGATAACTAAATATGTGTAAGTAGTTCGTAAATAACAAATTCCTATGTAAATACAAATTGTTATTATGGTCTTCCAAACAGAACTTTAAAACAATAAAATATGGATTGAGATAAAAGGGTATATAAATAGTAAGGAGGGGAAGAGAAGGGAAAAGGAATCAAACTATCAACAGATGAGTGTGCATCCTTGATTTATCAGATGATTCAGTGCTACTCTTCTTTCTGACTGGTGATAGGGAAATATATTTACCTGGTTGGGAGTGATCACCACAGAAAGAATAATCCCACCATCTTCTTCACTGGTTCCTGGTGCTGGAACAAAAACAGGTTCTGAGGGATAAAAGCCATCTTCTCTCCAAACCTGCAAGTCCCAAAAAAAGCATTCGATAAAAGGCAATTAGTAAGTAGGGAGCTTTCTATGGCTTTTGTCACTCCAAGCATGAATTTGGCTGTGATATAGTTTGGATGTGTGTCCCCTCCAAAGCTCATGCTGAAGTGCTGAGCCCAGTGCTGAAGGTGGGGCCTAGTGGGAAGTGCTGGGTGATGGGGGCCAGTCCCTCATGAATAGCTTAGCACCATCCCCTTGGTGATAAGTGAGCTCTCGCTCTATTAGTTCGTCTGAGAGGTAGTTGTTTTAAAGGAGCCTGGCACCTCCTCCTCTCTGTCTTGCTCCTACTCTCTCACCATGTGACATGAGGCTCCCTCTTTGCCTTCTGCCATGATTGTAAGCTTTCTGAGGCCTCATCAGAAGCTGAGCAGATGCTGGTACCATGCTGGTACATCCCACAGAACTATGAGCCAAATAAGCCTCTTTTCTTTTTCTTTTTTTCTTTTTTTTTTTTTTGTTTTTATTTTTTGTTGTTGTTGTTTTGTTTTGTTTTTGAGACGGAGTCTCGCACTGTCGCCAGGCTGGAGTGCAGTGGCGCAATTTCAGCTCACTGCAACCTCTACCTCCCGGGTTCAAGTGATTCTCCTGGCTCAGCCTCCTGATTAGCTGGGATTACAGGCATGTGCCACCACGCCCAGCTAATTTTTGTATTTTTAGTAGAGACAGGGTTTCACCATGTTGGCCAGGAGTTGATCTCCTGACCTTGTGATCCATCCCCCTCGGCCTCCCAAAGTGCTGAGATTACAGGCGTGAGCCACCACGCCCTACCTAAACCTGTTTTCTTTATAAATTATCCAGCATCGGGGATTTCTTTATAACAACACAGAACAGACTAACACAGGCTGTCAATAGAATATTCCAAAAGTAAAAGAATCAGGCCTACTGAGTTGAATATGGGAGAAAGAGAGAGAGTCTTTGCAGTCCCAGATTCCATCACCATCGAACACAATTTGTGTAACTATAATTTGCCATCAACTTTAAATATAGGTGTCCCAACAACCCTAACCCCACAATTGCTCCCAAAATAACATCAAGATGAAACACAGAATTATTTTGCTGGGCCTGGGGTCAATTTGGATTCCCTAGAAGGAACATACTCCTAACTTAGATGATTTCATAGTTCTCAAATAAAAGAAAATAGCTGAGCTGCTTAAATACTGAAGAATCTTAAGAGCTACTTTAAATAAAACAAACTAATTCAAAGGGAAGAACAGGTCTCTGAAAAGTTCAAAAAGGAAAGAGTTTTTCATCACCTTCAGTGTCTTATTCACCACGTCAACCTTGATCAGAGAATCTCCCACCAAATGCCGAAAGCCACAGCCATAAAAGAAATGATACTTTTTGCCATTGAATTGACCATAGTAGATCTGAGGAAATTCAATGCCTCCTTCCTTTTCTAGGTCCTCCTGATGTAGATTTTCATGAGAGCACCAGATCTAAAAGAGATTTAAAAAGGATTTGTAGTGGTTGCTTAATTCTTATTTTCCTCTTATGTAGGTCAGTGAGGAGCCTCATACCCTATAAAGGTTTGTGACAGGGCTTGGGAACTGAGGTTCTATGTCATTTTTTAATAGTGTTCCTCTCTCCATCATATGTGTGGATGCATAATGGTTATCAAATTTTATTAATAAGCTGTCAAATGACATAGGAGGTGGACATATGCTTTTTATTCTTCTAAAGCTAAGGCATCGACAGCTACACAATGATAGGCCTGTGCTAAGCACATATTATCTAAAAGGTGGGGATTGCGGCTGGACGCGGTGGCTCAAGCCTGTAATCCCAGCACTTTGGGAGGCTGAGGCAGGCGGATTACCTGAGGTCAACAGTTCGAGACCAGCCGGGCCAACATGGCAAAACCCCATCTCAACTAAAAATACAAATACATTAGCCAGGCGTGGTGACAGGTGCCTGTAATCCCAGCTACTCGGGAGGCTGAGGCAGGAGAATTGCTTGAACCCAGGAGGCAGAGGCTGCAGTGAGCCGAGATAGCACCACTGCACTCCAGTCTGGGCGCCAGAGCGAGACTCCATCTCAAAAAATAAAAATAAATTTAAAAAAAGGTGGGGATTGCTAATGCCAAGCTCAAATGAATAGACATTCCACAACCATTAGACAGTTCCATATCTCTGTTTCAAAGCACAGGAAGGATAGATAAACACTGTGTTAATTCCCACTGTTTCTGCAATTCTTGTGCAAGCAATGTTACATGACCTTACTCTGCTCGGATGAATGTTATAAAAGTTATTGGGTACCAAACATTTTGGAAAACAGCTAAAGAATAAAGCAACACCACTAAAGTTCAAAGTCTTAGTCTAATGTCTGTTCATAGCATACCGTTCCATCAGCCTGTTTCACAGCACTGGCTGAAGTATAGGACAATGGACTCAGGTTGTCTCCCTCAGGGGCATTCAAACTGACATTTAAAGGCAAAACAAACCTTCGAGGGAACGATTTGGCTGCTGAATTATAGACCTGTTTGGGAAGAAGAAAGAGATGAAAATTGTCATTCATATGGTAACAGTACGTCCCAATAATTTAGATCCAGTCAACATCATTGGCATTCCTAAATATTTAAATAAATGATAATTTCCATTCATTCACCTACTTAATATTTGTTGAGTACCTACTATAGCCCAAGCAGTTTTAGACACTGGAGATACAGTCATGAATAAAGCAAAGTCTTTGGCCTCATATAATTTATATTCTAGTGGAGGAATGACAATAAAGAAATTTAAAAATTAGAAAATATTTGTGGCCAGGTGCGGTGGCTCATTCCTGTAATCCCAGCACTTTGGGAGGCTGAGGCAGGCAGATCACCTGAGGTCTGGAGTTCAAGACCAGCCTGACCAACATGAAGAAACCCTGTCTCTACTAAAAATACAAAATTAGCCGAGTATGGTGGCGCATGCCTCTAATCCCAGCTACTCGGGATTCTGGGGCAGGAGAATCGCTTGAACCTGGAAGGCAGAGGTTGCGGTGAGCCGAGATCGTGCCATTGCACTCCAGCCTGGGCAACAAGAGTGAAACTCCGTCTCAAAAAAAAAAGTGTTATTTAATTAGCATCAAATAAACAAAT
The DNA here is from genome assembly GCF_009828535.3 of Hylobates moloch. NCBI lineage: Eukaryota > Metazoa > Chordata > Mammalia > Primates > Hylobatidae > Hylobates > Hylobates moloch. The sequence continues at coordinate 84,839,724 of NW_026652286.1, read as the reverse complement.
GATTATATAACAAACAGTAAGAAACTAGAGAGTAACAAGCAGTGCTTTCCTTCTTCAGATTTGATCAGGTAGACCTTTGTGTGGAAAAGGATCAACTTAGCAGGCCTGGGTTGTTCAAACCCTGCACTATTTCAAGAAAGACTTGTGTTCATGACTGACCTTGGGCTGTTACTGGGAACTGAGCCCTTGGGCTGTTCTGTCTGATAAGAGTGTTCTTGCATGTGCCAGTCCTTAAGTGACTCTGCAGTAGTTTGTCCAGACAGTTTATGCTAACAATGTGATTTATAATGAACACCTCCATTCCCCTGAGGATCTGGAACATCAGTAACTGAGGGTCATCATGTAGGGGTTTTATGCTTATATGATTCATCCCCAATGTTTCTTTGGAAGACAACATTTTACACACGTTGTCACTAGTTCCTGGAGGAATTAAGCATGTCCATTGTGACTCTACTGGGAGAGGAATCTTAGAAGCATGTACCTGGTTTCCTCTAGACTTCATCTCATGCACCTTTTCCTTTTGCTTATTTTGCTTTGTATCCTTTTACTGTAATCATGAGTCATGAGTATGACTATATAGAGTCTTTTTAAAATTTTTAAATAAAGATGGGATCTCACTATGTTGCCCAGGCTTGTCTCGAACTCCTGGACTCAAACAGTCCTCCTGCCTTGGGCTCCCAAATTTCTGGAATTACAGGCGTGAGCTACTTCGCCTGACCTATATTGAGTCTTATGAATCCTCCTAATGAATTATCCTGGAAACTCCCAACACAGCTTCTCCGTAGAGATGATGTTTAAGCAGGAGACCCAAATAAAGTAAGTGTGTTTTTCCCGACAGTAAGTGCTTTAAGCCCATTTTCCTCTCCTGAAATACTGTAGGATGGAGAACAAACTGCACCATTTCCTCCCATACACCTAGTCTATATGATCTCTGTAGCATGCAGAAATATTTTTAGTGAGTAAAGATTTAGTGCTATTCTTAAGATTCATAAAGAGTTATTAGCTTTTTTTTTCTAAAAGGTAACCATGGCTTCAGAAGTTACTAGCTTTTTAAAAATGACTTTAAATTATATTTACAATTGTTTTCTCTTGCAAAGTCATAGCTAAACCAAAAGACACTTCAAATAATGGTAGATTACATCATATGGATCAACTACCCCATTGAAAACAACTAGAAATTATGGACAAAATGTTTAAAACAGCTGCCTGAAGGCATTGGTGAGCTAAAAAGACAGTGAAGAACAAAGGGGCCAGGTTTGGGATGAAAAGGAAACCCACAGAAACCAACTGGATACTGGGGCAAGTTTTCCCCTAACTACTTAAACATATGCTCAACATTATTAGTCATTAGGAAAATGCAAATCAAAACCACAATGAGATATCACTTCACACCCATTAGGATGGTTATTTTTTTTTAAACCCAGAAAACAACAAATGTTGGTAAAAACGTGAAGAACTGGAACTCTTGTGCATTGCTGATGGTAATGAAAAATGCTGTTCTGCAGCCACCGCTGCTGACACCCAGCCAAACAGGGTCTGGAGTGGACCTCTAGTAAACTCCAACAGACCTGCAGCTGAGGGTCCTGTCTGGTAGAAGGAAAACTAACAAACAGAAAGAACATCCACACCAAAAACCCATCTGTACATCACCATCATCAAAGCCCAAAAGTAGATAAAACCACAAAGATGGGGAAAAAACAGAGCAGAAAAACTGGAAACTCTAAAAAGCAGAGCACCTCTCCTCCTCCAAGGAAACGCAGTTCCTCACCAGCAATGGAACAAAGCTGGATGGAGGATGACTTTGACAAGTTGAGAGAAGAAGGCTTCAGACGATCAAACTACCCTGAGCTACGGGAGGAAATTCAAAACAATAGCAAAGAAGTTAAAAACTTTGAAAAAAAATTAGAAGAATGGATAACTAAAATAACCAATGGAGAGAAGGGCTTAAAGGAGATGATGGAGCTGAAAGCCAAGTTTCGAGAACTACGTGAAGATTGCAGAAGCCTCAGTAGCAGATGCGATCAACTGGAAGAAAGGGTATCGCTGATGGAAGATGAAATGAATGAAATGAAGCGAGAAGGGAAGTCTAGAGAAAAAAGAATAAAAAGAAATGAACAAAGCTTCCAAGAAATTTGGGACTACGTGAAACGACCAAACCTACGTCTGATTGGTGTACCTGAAAATGACGGGGAGAATGGAACCAAGTTGGAAAACACTCTGCAAGATATTATCCAGGAGAACTTCCCCAATCTAGCAAGGCAGGCCAACATTCAGATTCAGGAAATACAGAACACGCCACAAAGATACTCCTCGAGAAGAGCAACTCCAAGACACATAATTGTCAGATTCACCAAAGTTGAAATGAAGGAAAAAATGTTAAGGGCAGCCAGAGAGAAAGGTCGGGTTACCCACAAAGGGAAGCCCATCAGGCTAACAGCTGATCTCTCGGCAGAAACTCTACAAGCCAGAAGAGAGTGGGGGCCGATATTCAACATTCTTAAAGAAAAGAATTTTCAACCCAGAATTTCCTATCCAGCCAAACTAAGCTTCATAAGTGAAGGAGAAATAAAATACTTTACAGACAAGCAAACGCTGAGTGATTTTGTCACCACCAGGCCTGCCCTAAAAGAGCTCCTGAAGGAAGCACTAAACATGGAAAGGAACAACCGGTACCAGCCACTGCAAAAACATGCCAAATTGTAAAGACCATCGAGGCTAGGAAGAAACTGCATCAACTAATGAGCAAAATAACCAACTAACATCATAATGACAGGATCAGATTCACACATAACAATATTAACTTTAAATGTAAATGGGCTAAATGCTCCAATTAAAAGACACAGACTGGCAAACTGGATAAGGAGTCAGGACCCATCAGTGTGCTGTATTCAGGAAACCCATCTCACGTGCAGAGACACACATAGACTCAAAATAAAGGGATGGAGGAAGATCTATCAAGCAAATGGAAAACAAAAAAAGGCAGGGGTTGCAATCCTAGTCTCTGACAAAATAGACTTTAAACCAACAAAGATCAAAAGAGACAAAGAAGGCCATTACATAATGGTAAAGGGATCAATTCAACAAGAAGAGCTAACTATCCTAAATATATATGCACCCAACACAGGAGCACCCAGATTCATAAAGCAAGTCCTGAGTGACCTACAAAGGGACTTAAACTCCCACACAATAATAATGGGAGATTTTAACACCCCACTGTCAACATTAGACAGATCATCTAGACAGAAAGTTAACAAGGATATCAAGGAATTGAACTCAGCTCTAAACAAAGTGGACCTAATAGACATCTACAGAACTCTCCACCCCAAGTCAACAGAATATACATTTTTTTCAGCACCACACCACACCTATTCCAAAATTGATCATATAGTTGGAAGTAAAGCTCTCCTCAGCAAATGTAAAAGAACAGAAATTATAACAAACTGTCTCTCAGACCACAGTGCAATCAAACTAGAACTCAGGACTAAGAAACTCACTCAAAACCGCTCAACTACATAGAAACTGAACAACCTGCTCCTGAATGACTATTGGGTACATAATGAAATGAAGGCAGAAATAAAGATGTTCTTTGAAACCAACGAGAACAAAGACACAACATACCAGAATCTCTGGGACACATTCAAAGCAGTGTGTAGAGGGAAATTTATAGCACTAAATGCCCACAAGAGAAAGCAGGAAAGATCCAAAATTGACACCCTAACATCACAATTAAAAGAACTAGAAAAGCAAGAGCAAACACATTCAAAAGCTAGCAGAAGGCTAGAAATAACTAAAATCAGAGCAGAACTGAAGGAAATAGAGACACAAAAAACCCTTCAAAAAATTAATGAATCCAGGAGCTGGTTTTTTGAGAAGATCAACAAAATTGATAGACCGCTAGCAAGACTAATAAAGAAGAAAAGAGAGAAGAATCAAATAGATGCAATAAAAAATGAAAAAGGGGATATCACCACCGATCCCACAGAAATACAATCTACCATCAGAGAATACTACAAACACCTCTATGCAAATAAACTAGAAAATCTAGAAAATGGATAAATTCCTCGACAAATACACCCTCCCAAGACTAAACCAGGAAGAAGTCGAATCTCTGAATAGACCAATAACAGACTCTGAAATTGTGGCAATAATCAATAGCTTACCAACCAAAAAGAGTCCAGGACCTGATGGATTCACAGCTGAATTCTACCAGAGGTACAAGGAGGAACTGGTACCATTCCTTCTGAAACTATTCCAATCGATAGAAAAAGAGGGAATCCTCCCTAACACATTTTATGAAGCCAGCATCGTCCTGATACCAAAGCCAGGCAGAGACACAACCAAAAAAGAGAATTTTAGACCAATATCCTTGATGAACATTGATGCAAAAATCCTCAATAAAATACTGGCAAACCGAATCCAGCAGCACATCAAAAAGCTTATACACCATGATCAAGTGGGCTTCATACCTGGGATGCAGGGCTGGTTCAACATACGCAAATCAATAAATGTAATCCAGCATATAAACAGAACCAAAGACAAAAACCACATGATTATTTCAATAGATGCAGAAAAGGCTTTTGACAAAATTCAACAACCCTTCATGCTAAAAACTCTCAATAAATTAGGTATTGATGGGACGTATCTCAAAATAATAAGAGCTATATACGACAAACCCACAGCCAATATCATACTGAATGGGCAAAAACTGGAAGCATTCCCTCTGAAAACTGGCACAAGACAGGGATGCCCTCTCTCACCGCTCCTATTCAACATAGTGCTGGAAGTTCTGGCCAGAGCAATCAGGCAGGAGAAGGAAATAAAGGGTATTCAATTAGGAAAAGAGGAAGTCAAATTGTCCCTGTTTGCAGATGACATGATTGTATATCTAGAAAACCCCATTGTCTCAGCCCAAAATCTCCTTAAGCTGATAAGCAACTTCAGCAAAGTCTCAGGATACAAAATCAATGTACAAAAATCACAAGCATTCTTGTACACCAATCACAGACAAACAGAGAGCCAAATCATGAGTGAACTCCCATTCACAATTGCTTCAAAGAGAATAAAATACCTAGGAATCCAACTTACAAGGGATGTGAAGGACCTCTTCAAGGAGAACTACAAACCACTGCTCAATGAAATCAAAGAGGATACAAACAAATGGAAGAACATTCCATGCTCATGGGTTGGAAGAATCAATATCGTGAAAATGGCCATACTGCCCAAAGTAATTTATAGATTCAATGCCATCCCCATCAAGCTACCAATGACTTTCTTCACAGAATTGGAAAAAACTACTTTAAAGTTCATATGGAACCAAAAAAGAGCCCGCATTGCCAAGTCAATCCTAAGCCAAAAGAACAAAGCTGGAGGCATCACGCTACCTGACTTCAAACTATACTACAAGGCTACAGTAACCAAAACAGCATGGTACTGGTACCACAACAGAGATATAGATCAATGGAACAGAACAGAGCCCTCAGAAATGATGCCGCATATCTACAACTATCTGATATTTGACAAACCTGACAAAAACAAGAAATGGGGAAAGGATTCCCTATTTAATAAATGGTGCTGGGAAAACTGGCTAGCCATATGTAGAAAGCTGAAACTGGATCCCTTCCTTACACCTTATACAAAAATTAATTCAAGATGGATTAAAGACTTAAATGTTAGACCTAAAACCATTAAAATCCTACAAGAAAACCTAGGCAATACCATTCAGGACATAGGCGTGGGCAAGGACTTCATGTCTAAAACACCAAAAGCAATGGCAACAAAAGCCAAAATTGACAAATGGGATCTCATTAAACTAAAGAGCTTCTGCACAGCAAAAGAAACTACCATCAGAGTGAACAGGCAACCTACAGAATGGGAGAAAATTTTTGCAACCTACTCATCTGACAAAGGGCTAATATCCAGAATCTACAATGAACTCAAACAAATTTACAAGAAAAAAACAAACAACCCCATCAAAAAGTGGGCAAAGGACATGAACAGACACTTCTCAAAAGAAGACATTTATGCAGCCAAAAAACACATGAAGAAATGCTCATCATCACTGGCCATCAGAGAAATGCAAATCAAAACCACA
>NW_026652286.1:84674946-84828633 GCF_009828535.3 Hylobates moloch | reverse complement strand
AAAAAGGCAAAAAAATAAAAAATAAAATAAATAAAAAAAATAAATACTAAAAAAAAAAAAAAAAAAGAAAAATGCTGTGGCCACTGTGGAAAAACAGTTTGGCAGTTCCTCAAAAAGTTAAACACAGAATTACATGATCTAGCAATTCCACTTCTAAAGATATACCTAAAAGAACTAAAAAAAGGAACTTGAATATTTGTATGCCAATGTTCATAGCAGCATTATTCGTAATACTCCAAAGACGGAAACAACCCAAGTATCCATCAACAGATGAATAAACAAATATAGTGTGTGTGTGCGTGTGTGTGTATACAATCGAATATTATTTAACCTTAAAAAGGAATGCAATTCTGATACATGCTACAACATAGATGAACTTTGAAAACATTACGCTAAGTGAAATAAGCCAGACACAAAAGGACAAGTATTGTATGATCCCAATTATATGAAGTACCTAAAATAGGCAAATCCATAGAAACAGAAAGTAGAATAGAGGTTACCAGGGACAGGAGGTGGGGGGAACAGGGAATTATTGTTTAATGGGTACAGAGTTTCTGTTTGAGATGATGAAAATGTTCTGGAAATGGATAGTGGTGATGTTGCACAACATTGTGAATTAATGCCAGTGAATTACACACCTAAAATGGTTAAAATGGTAAATTTAATGTTATATATATATATATACTTTTTACACCATAAAAAAAGAAATAATACAGAGATTTCCCATATATTCCTCATCCTCCTTTGCCAGTGGGAATGTCTTGCATAATTATAATACAATATCACAACTAGGAAATTTACATTGATACAATCCACCAACCTTATTCTCGTTTAACATGCACTCATTTGTGTGTGTGTGTGTGTGTGTGCATGTATTTAGTTCTATGCTATTTTGTCATGTGTAAATTCATATACCCACCACCCCACTCAAGATACGGAACAGATCCATCACCACAAGGATACTTCACGCTACTTTTTGATAAGGGTATAGCCATAGCAACTCGCTTATCCCTTAACTTTAAAGAGAAGGGCTTTTCAATAGTTTTGAGGGCTAGAGTAACAAAAGTTTGAATTTACAATTTTCCAAGAAGAGGAAGGCCTAGTAAACCTGTAGTCCTCTGGGTTGGGACCTCACAGGTCTGTACCCTATGAATAAGAATAAACAAGAAATAGTCCAGCTCTTGCATGGACTGAATCCTGCTTCAAATTATATAAGCAAGTGAAATTCTTCTCTAGAGGAAAATAACATCATCCTGTGTCTCAAAATATTTCCACAATTTTTAAAACACAATATTTTGCAAATGAAAGAAAATAACCAGCACATGAAAAGACAAGGCAACATGATTAAAAACCAAAATAAACAACAGATAACAGAAACAGAATCACGGAAGATCCAGATAATAGTTATCAGACTTTAACTATTCTAAATATGTTTAAGGAAATTATTTTAAACTGAGAATTGTGGTAGAGAACTATAAATTGGAAAAGAGAACCAAATCAATATTCTAGAACTGTAGATCTGCCTATAAGGAAATGTTCAAGTCTGGAAGGCTTTACTGTTGAATTATTCCAAAAATTTACGAAATAAGGTCAATCCTATACAATATCATCCAGAGAGAAGGAAAACAGAGAACAATTCCCAAATCATTGTATGAGACTAGAAAAACCACAAAACCAAAACCTAGTAAGAACATTATAGAAAAGAAAAAAATTAAAGGGCAATTTTATTCATGAACATAGATACAAAGAATTCTAAACAAAATAGTAACAAAGCAAATCCTGCAATATATTTAAAAGCAAATACAATGTGACCAATTGGGATTTACTTCAGGAATGGAAGGGTAGCTTAACATTCAAAAATCAATCAATGGCTGTTATGAACATTTTTTAAAGAATCAGTCAGTGTACTTCACCACGTTCATAGAATAAAGGATAAACGTTATATGATGATCTCAATAGTGCAGAAAGAAAAAAAACAGTTGATAAAGTCCAACATCTATTCATGACAAAAAATCTCAGTAAACTAGGAGTAAAAGGGAACTCTCCTAATCTAATAAAATGTATCTTTTTAAAAAGATGTCCACACAAAACCTAACAAATATTTATAAGAACTTTATTCATAATTGGCAAGAATTGGAACCAACCAAGATGTCCTTCAATAAATGAATGAATACACAACTGTGGTACATACTTCAGTGATAAAAAGAAATGAGTTCTCAAGCCACAAAAGACACAGAGGAACCTTAAATGCATATTGCTAAGTGAAAAAAGTCAGCTGAAAAGTCTACATACTGTATGATTCCAACTATGTGACATTCTGGAAAAGTCAAAACTAGAGAAATAGTGAAAAGATCAGTGGTTTCCAGGGGCTGAGAGGAGGAAAGGGGAAAGGAAGAATAGGTGGAGCACAGGGAGATTTTCAGGGCATTGAACTATTCTGTATGATATTGGTAGATACATGACATTGTGCATTTTTCAAAACCCATAGAACTGTACGACACAGACCTAACCATCATGTAAAGTATGGACTTTAGTTAGTAATAACGTAACACTCCTACATTGATTCATCAGTTGTAACAAATGTACCATTAGCAGGAGAGGGAAATATGGAAACTCTCCATACTTTCTGCTTGATTTTTCTTTAAAACTAAAATTGCTCTAAAAAAAGTCTGGTTTTTTTTTTGGAAGTCCTTTATTGTAAAGGTAATTCTCTCGTCTGATGACAAACAGCAGCCACAGTGATTATTCTGCATCTCCGCAATGGACAAATTCAATTTCTTCTTGAGACACAAGTTTACTTCTATATTTCTGAGGTAATGTTTTCATTACTTCTGCAGTGTCTGGTACATCGCAAATCTAGTAATTTACTTCCCTTAGAAGGCTGGGAAATTGCAGAATCTTGAGATGGTTGCCCTGATGATCTCAAAGCTTCTGGTACATTGGGTTTAGGATTGTCTCTTCTAGCAGGGAAGCTTATTAATGGAGCATGTGGCTTTACTACCTGAATGACCCTGCTAGCAGACGCATCTTGCTGCCCATCATGACCCCCGAGAAGGGACAGTTTCCATTATATTTTTTTAATCTACAGCACACAGCATGCTTAATGGTAAAATGCTGCCAGCTTTGCCTCTCAGATTGGGAACAAGTTAAGGATGCCATTATCATCACTTATATTCAACACTGTACTGAAGATCCAGTGAAATAAGACAAAAAAAAAAAGAAAGTCAATAAACAGCTTACATGTAGAGTTAGAAAAGGAACTGTCATTACTTGCATATGATATTATAGATGTAAAAAATCTAAAAGAATCTATAATTATTAGAATTTGTAAGTGTAATTACTATATTAGTGAATATAAAATCAACAAACAAAAATCAATTGCCAGCCAGGTGCGGTGACTCATTCCTGTAATCCCAGCACTTTGGGAGGCCAAGGTCGGTGGATCACTTGAGGTCAGGAGTTCACGACCAGCCTGGCCAACATGGTGAAACCCCATCTCTACCAAAAAAATATGAAAATTAGCCAGGAATGGTGGCACATGCCTGTAGTCCCAGCTACTCGGGAAACTGAGGTGGGAGGATTGCTTGAACCCAGGAGGCAGAGGTTGCAGTGAGCTGAGATCACACCACTGCACACCAGCCTTGGTGACAGAGTGAGACCGTCACCCTGTCTCAAAAAAAAAAATTGCTATATAGCAACACTAACATAAAATGAAAGCAAAAAATAAACAACATTTAAAATAATGTAAAAAAAAACCTAGGAATAAATCTAACAAAAGATGCAGAAAACCTGTAACCAAAAAACTATAAACATTGAAAGAAATTAAAGAAGTCTCAAATAAATGGAAAGATATATTGTGTTCACATACTGGAAGACTCAACATTGTGTAAAGAGGTTAGTCCTCTCTCAAATTGATATATTGGTTCAGTGCAAATACAATTAAAATGTGACCATATTTTTGTGTGGGGAACTAACAGCTGATTCTAAAACTTATACAAAAACGTGAAGGGCCAGGGATGGCCATGACACTCTTTTCGAAAGAAAAATATTAGGATAACTTGATACTAAACCTTAAGACTTTTTTAATGCAGTGCACAAGTAACCGTAAGTAGAAACAAAGGAACAGAATATAGAGTCCAGAAACAGAATAATGCATATGCAGATATTTGACTTCTCTAGAAGATAACATAGGATAGTATTTTCATTACCTTGCCATGAGAAGATGTCTAAAACAAGATGTACAATGTATAAGTCATAAAGGAAAAGACTGTATACTGGGCCATATTAAGTTAAGAATGTTTACTCATTAAAAGGCACTATTAAGATAATCTGATAAAGATAGCTAGAAAAATACCTATAGCAATTTTATATTTAATAATGAATTATTAAACATTTTCAACACTACCTATTCAACTTCTATTCACTATCTTGCACTTCTATTCAACTCGAAGACCTAGCTGGTACAGTAAGGCGAGAAAAAGAAATAAAGCCCTAAGTATTAGAAAGAAAGCTGTCATTATTTTCAGGTAACATGACTGTGCACACAGAAAATCCAAAATAATCTGTGAATCAACTATTTGAACTAATAAGTGAATTTAGCAAGATCTCTGGATATGAAGATAATATACAAAATCAATTGCATTTCATAAAGAGCAATAAACAGAAAATGAAAGCTTAAAAGATACCATTTACAATAATTTCAAAACACACAAAAGGAAATGTAGTATCTTTATACTGAAAACTATAACTTTACTGAGAGAAATTTTAAAAGACCCAAATAAATGGAGGGATATTCCACGTTCATGGATTGGAAGACTCAATATTGTAAAGATGTCAGTTATCTCCAAATTGATCTACAGTTGCAATATTGTATCAGGTTTTTTCCTTGCAAAAACTGACAAGTTGACATCAAATTTAAAAGCTTCTGCACAGCAAAGGAAACAATCAACAAAACGAAAAGGCGACCTATGGGCTGGGAAAAAAAATTGCAACCACACATCTAATAAGGAATTAATACTCAAAATTTGTATATTTCTAAATTTTTTTGTAGAGATGAGGTCTTGCCATCTTGCCCAGGCTGATCTTGAACTCCTGGGCTCGAGCAATCCTCCCACCTTGGCCTCCGAAAGTGCTGGGATTACAGATGTGAGCCACCACACCTGGCCTCAAAATTTATAAAGAACTCTTACAACTCAATAGCAGAGAAACAAATAACCCAATTAAAAAATGGGAAAAGCCGGCCGCCCACCCATCTGGGAAGTGAGGAGCGCCTCTGCCCGGCCGCCCACCGTGGGAACTGAGGAGCGCCTCTGCCCAGCTGCCACCCCTGCCGCCCCTGCCGCCCCAGGAGCGCCTCTGCCCAGCCGCCCACCATCTGGCAAGTGAGGAGCGCCTCTGCCTGGCCACTGCCCTGTCTGGGAAGTGAGGAGCGCCTCTGTCCAGCTGCGCCCGTCTGGGATGTGAGGAGTGCCTCTGCCTGGCCGCTGTGCAACCTTCCAAGTGTGAAGTGACAGCCTTGTGTGTGATCTTTGCTGTCTTCCCCAAGTTTGCATTTTCAACATTAAAGTTTACTTTTTAATTAAAAGTTAAAATTAATTAATTAATTAATTAAAAATTAAAAATAAAAAATGGGCAAGGGACCTGAACAGTCATTTCTCCAAAAATAGAGGCCAGGTGTGGTGGCTCACGCTTGTAATCCCAGCACTTTGCGAGGCTGAGGCAGGAGGATCACTTGAGCCCAGAAGTTTGAGAAAAGCCTTGGCAACATAACAAAGCCCCTGTCTCTACAAAAAAATTTTAAAAATATTAGCTGAGTGTGGTGCCATGCACCTGAAATCCCAGCTACTTGGGAGGCTGAGGCAGGAGGATCACGCATGCCCAGGAGTTTGACAGCAGCCTTGGCAACATAAGAAGACACTGTCTCTACAAAAAAAAGTTTTTAAAATAGCTGAGTGTGGTGCCACGCACCTGTAGTCCCAGCTACTTGGGAGGCTGAGGCAGGAGGATCACGCGTTCCCAGGAGTTTGAGGCTTCAGTGAGCTATGATCATGCCACTGCACCTAGCCTGGGAAACAGAGTGAGATCCTGTCCCTAAAAAATAAAATAAAATTTTAAAGTCCAATAGCCATATAAAAAGGTGCTCAACATCACTAACCATAAGGGAAATACAAATTAAAACCACTATATAAAACCTCACACTCATAAGGATGGCTATTATCAAAAAGACAAGAGATAACAAATGTTGGCAAGGGTGTAGAGGAAAGGGAACTCTAGTACATTGTTGGTGGGAATATAAATTGGTACAGCCATTACGAAAAACAGTATAGGAGTTCCTAAAGAAATCAAAAATACAGATGACCCTTGAACAACATGGAGCGGGGTAGAGGTGCCAACCTCCTACATAGTCGAAAATCCACACATAACTTTTGACTACTCAAAAATTTAACTACTAATAACCTATTGTTGACTGGAAGCCTTACCAATAACATACAGTTAATTAACACGTATTTTGTATCTCATATGTATTATATACTGTATTCTTACAATAAAGCAAACTAGAAAAAAGAAAATAAGAAAATGTTATTAAAGGCCCGGTGTGGTGGCTCAAGCCTGTAATCCCAGCACTCTGGGAGGCCAAGGTGGGCAGATCATCTGAGGTCAGGATTTCGAGACCAGCCTGGCCAATATGACAAAACCCCATCTCTACTAAAAATACAACGGACATGGTGGCAGATGCCTGTAATCCCAGCTACTCGGAAGGCTGAGGCTGAAGAATTGCTTGAACCCAGGAGGCGGAGGTTGCAGTGAGACGAGATCGCGCCATTGCGCTCCAGTCTGGACAATAAGAGCAAAACTCTGTCTCAAAAAAAATAAAATAAAATGCTATTAAAAGTCATAAGGAAGAGCAAATATATTTACTATTCATTAAGTGGTAGTAGATCATCATAAAGGTCTTCATTCTCATTGTCTTCACATTGAGTAGTCTGAGGAGGAGGAAGAAGCGGGGTTGGTCTTGCTATCTCAGGGGTGGAGAGGTAGAAGAAAATTTGCATATAAGGACCCATGCAGTTCGAATCCATGTTGTTCAGGGTCAACTGTACAACATATGACCCAGCAATCCCTCTCCTGGGTACATACTCAAATGAGATGAAATCACCACCTCATGAAAATAGCTGTATTCTTACGTTCATTGCAGCATTATTTATAATAGTCAAGAAACAGAAACAACCTAAATACCCATTGACAGATGAATGGATAAAGAAAATGTGATATATACACACAATGGAGTATTATTCAATCTTAGAAAAGGAGATCCTAACGTCTGCCACAACATGGATGGACCTGGAAGACATTATGCTAAGTGAAACAGCCAGACACAGAAAGAAAAATATTCTATGAGGCAGGGCGCTGTGGCTCATGCCTGTAATCCCAGCACTTTGGGAGGCCAACGCAGGCAGATCACCTGAAGTCAAGAGTTAGAGACCAGCCTGGCCAACATGGTGAAACCTAGTCTCTACTAAAAATACAAAAATTAGCCAGACATGTTGGTACATGCCTGTAGTCCCAGCTACTCAGGAGGCTGAGGTAGGAGAATTACTTGAACCCGGAAGCAGAGGTTGCAGTGAGCCGAGATCATGCCACTGCACTCCAGCCTGAGTGGCAGAGTGAGACTCTGTCTCAAAAAGAAAAGAAAAGAAAAAAAAATTGCATGATCTCATTTTTATGTGGAATTTTTTAAAGAAAATCTCAAATACACAGAGAAAGACAATGAAACAGTGGTTACCACCAGAGGGGAGGGAAAGGCAAAGACAAGATGTAGCTCAAAGGATACCAAACAGTAGATATGTAGTATGAACAAGTCTAGAGGTCTAACGTACAAATGTAAGAAATAAAGTTAATATGATTGTATTCTTTTTTTTATTTTTTTTTTGAGACGGAGTCTCGCTCTGTCGCCCAGGCTGGAGTGCAGTGGCGCAATCTCAGCTCACTGCAAGCTCCGCCTCCCGGGTTCACGCCATTCTCCTCCCTCAGCCTCTCCGAGTAGCTGGGACTACAGGCGCCCGCCACCACGCCCGGCTAATTTTTTTGTATTTTTAGTAGAGACGGGGTTTCACCGTGGTCTTGATCTCCTGAACTCGTGATCCGCCTGCCTCGGCCTCCCAAAGTGCTGGGATTACAAGCGTGAGCCACCGCGCCCGGCCAATAAGATTGTATTCTATCAGAGATTTTTGTTAAACAAGTAGATTTTAACTGCTCTTGTCACACAAAAAAAGTATGTGAGATGATAGATATGTTAATCTGCCTCACTATACTAACCATTTTAATATTTACATGTACCCCGTAACATCATGTTGTAAACCTCAAATATAAACAATTAATTTTATTTTTAAAACAAGAACAAAAACAAAACCTGATAAATGGATTCTAAAATGTATAGACATGCAAAAGGCCATGAAAAACACAGGCAATCTTAAAACAGAAAAGAGATAAACAACCACAGATGTCAAGACCTACCATAAAGCTATAAGTAAGCTTAGCAAGGCATAAGTAAACTTAATAAGTACTATTTTACAAACATTTAAAAAGAAAACTATAGCTAAAAAATAAAGCTACAGCTAGAAACAATGTATATTTCATAATTCAAGGAAAAACTTTACCTTGGATTCAGCATCAGGAAAAAGTGAATCTCTTCAACTAGGTGGACTGATTGACAGTCTACTTTGCTATCCCTTCTAGCAAACTTTGGTGCTTAAGTGTAATAAGGAAATAAGGAACTATCACCTATGCTTTTTTTTTTTTTTTTGGAGATGGAGTCTTACTGTGTTGCACAGGCTGGGGTGCAGTGGTGCGATCTTGGCTCACTGCAACCTCCACCTCCTGGTTCAAGCGATACTCCTGCCTGAGGCTCCCAAGTAGCTGGGATTACAGGCGCCCACCACCACCACACCTGGCTAATTTTTGCATTTTTAGTAGAGACGAGGTTTCACCATTTTGGTTGTCCAGGCTGGTCTTAAACTCCTGAGCTCAAGTGATCTGCCTGCCTCAGCCTCCCAAACTGCTGGGATTACAGGCGTGAGCCACCGTGCCCAGCCACATATGCTTCTAAACACATATCTTGGCTCTCTTTGCCATGTTTCTTACTTATTAGGTATTAAATAAGCTATTTCAAATTATTTTTAATATTAAATAAATGATGAAGCTATGTCTTCAATGCTTTAAAACTACTCTCTCTCATTATTTGCCACAAGGAGACAAGAGAAACATGTAATTCCTAGGTCAGGCATGGTGGCTTATGCCTGTAATCCCAAGACTTTGGGAGGCTGAAGCAGGCAGATCACTTGAGGTCAGGAGTTCGAGACAAGTCTGGCCAACATGGTGAAACCCATCTCTACAAAAAAATTAAAAACTAGCAGGGCATGGTGGTGCGTGCCTATAATCCCAGCTACCTGGGAGGCTGAGGCACAAGAATTTCTTGAACCTGGGAGGTAGAGGTTGCAGTGAGCCGAGATCGCACCATTGCACTCCAGCCTGGGTGACACAGCGAGACTCAGTCTCAAAAGAAAAAAGAGAGAAAGAGAGAGAGAGAGAAACATGTAATTCCAAAGCCAAAGCCAGATCTTGGAGTTCAAAATTATTTTGATGACTCTTGACAAATTCTAATGTTTACCTGATCAAGCCCTTCCCCAGCCTTCCTGAGATTCTGTAACTGGTAAACTTCTAGGTTTCTTCCATTATCTTGACAGCACAAATCAATTATAACACAGCCCTGGTCCTCAAAGGCATTGATTTGATGAAATGTAACAAAAGGTTTGCTGTAGTATCTCCCTGGAAGGAGCTGCAGGGGAAAACACAAACAATGAAAAAAACTTTTTTTAGTTTTCTTCTTTTTTCCCTTTCCTTTAGGAAACAGGTCCAAAAAGTTCAAAATAAGAAAATTAGGAGGATTTTCCCCTCTGAAGTGGCAGGTCCAGTATATATAAAAGTAGAATACAGAATGTAGAAGCAAATATGCTTTGATTTAAACATTGCTTTTTTAAGCAATGAACTGGGGCTATTTGATATAGATCAATCAATTGTTACAACGAACTTAAAATCCCTCATGAAATATAGCCCAATGTTTTGAGTGATATGTAAATCTTGGACTCTAACTGCGTGGTTAAATAGAAAATATTGCTACTCAGTATACTGATGATAAATTCAGAGACTAATTTTTTTTAAGGTGCAGTCATTACTAAATTTTTTTTTGTAATGAGATCCAGATAGAGTAAATTTAAGATACTATCTCTTTAGAGAGGTAAAAAGTAGGCAAATATAATAGCGTTATGAATCAGGAGTATAAAAAGATATTCAGTCAACATGCACGGACTTTAGTAGGATTGTCATATTCACATATTAAGAAGCCAGAGAATTGGGCAGGGCGCAGTGGCTCACACCTGTTAATCCCAGCACTTTGGGAGGCTGAGGTGGGTGGATCACGAGGTCAAGAAATCGAGACCATCCTGGCCAACATGGTGAGACCCTGTCTCTACTAAAAATACAAAAAAATTAGCTGGGTGTGGTGGCACACACCTGTAGTCCCAGCTACTCGGGAGGCTGAGGCAGGAGACTCACTTGAACCCAGGCGGTGGAGGTTGCAGTGAGCTGAGATCTCGCCACTGCACTCCAGCCTAGTGATAGAGCAAGACTCCGTCTAAAAAAAATCTCAAAAAAAAAGAAAAAGGAAGCCAGAGAATCAACTAATTAAAGTATTACTGCAAAAATTACAGAAGATTTCTGCACGAACAACACCCTCTTTAGCAACTATTATGATATGGAAAAAATCCACGCTAAGAGTTTCCTGGACGCCATTTTAATTGAATCAGATCATTAAAAAGATAAAATCATTTCCTATAATTCTCTAATATGCAAAATCCATCGTACTAATTAATAAGTAGCTACTCAACCTACAGAAGAAGGTAATATCCTGGATTAAAAGTGTCTTATGCAAATAATGCCCAGGGAAGGTTAAAAAAAATCAACTATATGGAAATTTGCCTTTGTTTCCAACAATTTTCATGATAAATATACTCAAAATACTCC
The DNA here is from genome assembly GCF_009828535.3 of Hylobates moloch. Lineage (NCBI taxonomy): Eukaryota > Metazoa > Chordata > Mammalia > Primates > Hylobatidae > Hylobates > Hylobates moloch. Next base: position 84,817,554 of record NW_026652286.1, on the reverse strand, counting down.
ACCTGTCCAGTGCATTTATCCACCACATGAAACCGCGTATTACACTGGGGTTCCCAGCTTATCCCATCTGAAAAGGCCTTTCCCCGAATTTTAGAAGTGGCAATTTTCCACAGGTTCATCTTTAGAGGTTGTTCAATGAAAATTATATAGTTCCTTGTCATTCCTAAAAGGTTCCAGCAACAATAAAAATGTTATTTGGCAAACTAGAGTTGTCTTAAATGTGCCAGTTATGGGGGCTTGTCTGAATGCCTACTGATGCTCTAAAAAAATGCCAGCCAGAAATACATGTTTACTGTCTCCCAGCTTTACTATACATATTTCCTGTTCCTTTATAAAAAAGGGAACTGCTTAGAATAGCTTGGGTTGCATGTTCTCAGCTTGCTTTTTATCTTTTTTTCCTTTTCTTTTCTTTTTAAATTGTTTGGTTTAGGAACAAAGTAAAAAAGTGTAGTATTAAAGTGTCTTTATGATCTTTACATGTATCCCTTAATCCTTTCCCTGCTTCTACTGGGGATAAGAATCTAGAAGCAGTTTGGCTATAATGATTTAAAATACAGAAAATAAATATTCTGAGTAAAAGCTGAATCAATCTATATAGAATATGAATTTCCCCAAAAAATATAGTCAAGACAACCTTTTCATGTATGATTACTATTTGTGGGCTTTAAGGTTGCCTAAAATTTTAAATTATATCAATTAATTTTTTAGTAATTGCTTATACTAAAGCAACTACAGTATATCTTTTCAAGCAGTCAGCTGGCTACGGTCAGGAGTATGTGACTAAACAGAATAACCTTACCAGGCATCAAAATGCAACCTTGGTCTCATTATCACCATAATGTGATAAACTATTAACATAACATTTGCCAAACTAGTCCTTCTGCTACAGCAACATCAAGGCAGGGCCCACTGAAATTTGCCTTATCTCTGGACTCACCAAAGCTATGGTAGTAAGAAGGTTTCCCCTTCTCTGTAGAAGCAATAGAACATATCACCTGGGCTCCATGGATTGTCTCCCCAAGGTCCACCTTCTCTGGAGGAACCCGAATAACCTTATAGGAGAAACCTGAAAAATGAAAAGTCCTATCTTACCTGTTTTACATATATTCTAGATTAAAAGACAACTCTTGCACTTGTGGACTTGCCAAAAGCAATTTAGAGATTTATGCAATATGCATGACACTCTTATTTCCTGAAGGGTTATTTCAAACAAAGATTTGGATCTTAAAAATGTTAGCTCTATGAAAATAATTAGCTAAGGTTTTGAAACAGCACATCCAAAGTGATCAACCAATGATTCATTGTACTATAATGCTAACTTCATCTCTAATTCATAGGAAACATTAAGATAACAGCCAGGCACTGTTCACAATAGCAAAGACTTGCAACCTACCCAAATGCCCATCAATGATAGACTGGACAAAGAAAATCTGCCACATATACACTGTGGAATACTATGCAGCCATAGAAAAGGATGAGTTCATGTCCTTTGCAGGGACATGGATGAAGCTGGAAACCATCATTCTCAGCAAACTAACACAAGGACAGAAAACCAAACACTGCATGTTCTCAGTCATAAGTGGGAGTTGAACAATGAGAACACATGGACACTGGGAGGAGAACGTCACACACCAGGGCCTTTCAGGAGGTGGGGAGCTAGGGGAGGGATAGCATTAAGAGAAACACCTAATGTAGATGACGGGTTGATGGGTGCAGCAAACCACCATGGCATGCGTATACCTATGTTACAAACCTGCACATTCTGCACATGTACCCCAGAACTTAAAGTATAATAATAAAAAAGAGCTATTATATAATGAGGTAATGATTATAATAGACCTGTCTCATATGTATGGTGAATAGACAGGTCATAGAGTTGAAGTTCTTAAACTCAAAAAAAAAAAAAAAAAAAAAAAAGATAGCAGCCAGGAATATCCTCAAATTCTGTTCCTTCCCTCCCTTCCCCTATTCCAACAACTACAGTCTCCATTTGCACTCATGTCCAACTCCTTCCCTCCAACCCTCTGGACCCCTAGGGTCACTCTGGGTTCCATCCCAACCTTTCTCATCAACATTCTTTCATGCAATCATTCATCTGGCTATTGCTTACTGGCTCTTCAAGAATCAACTCAGATATCCACTCCTCAAGTAGTCTTCCCTGACTCTTCCCCACCCCAAAGGCACTTGGTGCCCCTATCGTATGTCCTCATTACATCCCCGTAGTCATAGCACGTATCTCATTGTATACAATTTTCTGCTTGTTTATCTGCTTTCCAATACAGTTCTTTATTTATTCTGCAACTACTACTTTTTGAGCACCGACTATATTCCAGATAGCCTTCTGAGTGTTCTTAGTACTATATTCTAGGCACTTGTATACAGAAATATGCAAAATAGACAAAAATCCCCCCCCTTCCTCTGCCTTCTTCTTCTTCATTTTTTTTAGAGACAGGGCCTTGCACTATCACCCAGGCTGGAGTACAGTGGTGTGATCATAGCTCATTGCAGCCTCGAACTCCTGGTCTCAAGCAATCCTCCCACCTCATCTTCCCAAAGTGCTGCAATTACAGGTGTGAGCCACTGTGCTCAGACAAAATCTCTTATTTTGTCTCATTGTTTTTCTTTTAAATCATATAATAAGTAAAAATACAATGCATCAGATGACAATGAGAACTATAATGGAAAATAAGCCAAGGAATAAGGATTAGGAGTGATCATATCAGGAGTAGGGGCTACTGTTTGCAACTTTAAATATGCTGGTCTGTAAAAGCTTCGCTAAGTGGGTCATGTCTGAGTAAAGACCTAAAGGAGGTGAGGAAGAAAGCCTTGAGGATATCTGGGAGAAATGCATTCCAGGTGGAGGGAAGAGCAAATGCAAAACTTCTCAGCCAGGAGCACGAATGGAGTGTTTAAGTATCAGCTAGGAGGCCAGTGTGGCCCTATCATGATAAGAGAGAAGGACAGTCTAGGAGGTAAGCTCAGAGAAGCAGGTGTGGGTTAAAAGGATAACTCTGGTAACTCTGGTGTTACAGTGCTGAAAAGAAACTGAAGTGGGGCAAGGGCAGAATCAGGGCAACTAGTTTAGGGGCTACTGCAGTCATTCAAGTGAGAAGGGATAGTGACTCAAAGTGGAGTAGTGGCCATGGAGGTGGTGCGAAGTGGTTGGATTTTTGATATATTTTGAAGGCATTGCTGAAATTACTTTTCTTTTGTTTTGTTTTTGAGACAGGGTCTTACTCTGTCACTCAGGCTGGAGTGCAGTGGTGCAATCACGACTCACTGCAGCCTCAACCTTCTGGTCTCAAGTGATCCTCCCACCTCATCCTCCCAAGTAGCTGAGACCACAGGCACATGCCACTATGTCTGGCTAATTTTTGTATTTTTTGTAGAGATGAGGTATTGCTATATTGTCCGGGCTGCTCCCAACTCCTGAGCTCAAGCAATACACCCGCCTTGGCCCCCCAAAGTGCTGGAATTATAGGTATAAGCCACTGCACCTGACCCTGAAATTACTTTTTGATCAACTGATGTAAGAGATAAATGTAAAGGATGATTCCACAGTTATTGTCCTTAGCAACTGGAAAGATGGAGTTAGTATCTCCTGAGATGGGGTAGACTCATCTTAAGGAGAGAAAGAAATAAGCCAGGCACAATTGTGCATGCCTATAGTCCAGCTGCTTGGGAGGATGTCTTGAGCCCAGGAGTTCAAGTCTAGCCTGAGTGACATAGCAAGACCTCATCTGTAATCGAAGAAAGAAAAAGAAGAAGAAGGAAGAAGAAAGAGGAATGAGGGAGGGAGGGAAAGAAGGGAAGGGAAGGAAAGGAAGGAGAACAAGGAAGAGAGAGAAGAAGGAGGGGGAGGAGGAGGGGGAGGAGAGAAGGAGGAGGTGGTGGTAGTTTAGAGGAAAATATCAGGAGTCTGGTTTTTGACAAGTTGATTTTGTAATGCCTATTAGACATTCTAGGAAGAACGCTGAGTAAGCAATTGGATATAAAATACTTGGGAGGTCTAGGTTGGGGATATAGATATGTTTTGAGAACTCACTATATACAAAACATCATGCTTTGTACAGTGATGAAAGAAATATTAGGCAAGCTCTATAGTCCAAGAGTACTCTATTATTGTCTCTAATATTAGTCTGAAGAACATATTTTAAATAAGTATTAAAAACCAACTGGATTGATTAATGTTTACAGGATTTTTATAAATTTTAAAAAGCCTTTTAAAAATATCTAGAAAAGCTAAAACCAAAGCTTTTTACTTCCTAAAGGTAGCAATTACTAGCAAGCATTTTACTGTATTACAATGAGAATCACTAAGTTTCCCCCAAATGTCTATCAAGTAGTCGAGCTCCCTGCAGTCACCTGCACATTGAGTTCCAGTTCAAAAGCTTCTCACTGAACCAAATAATCAAGTGAAGGAAAAAAAAAAAAAGTAGATTCAGTGTTCGTTGGGATTAGGAGAAGATAAAGAGATGAATTTCCTGTCTCAGCAATTGGATTACTCAATTCACAGAATTTAAACACATTAGTTAATGAACTGCTCTAACTGCAAGTCTTGAAGGCATTAGGTAAGACAAACAGACACCCAGGACACCCAGCAGAGGAATGTCCAGAAAGATCGGACCTGCCCAATACTGTCAGCTGAACTCTGAGAGACTCTCCAAGAGTTTGTATAAGGAGCAAACTGAGGCAAAGTAACAAGCACAGGCTCTCATGATTAGTGGCTGGGTTAATCAGTGAGATCCAGGGGCCACTTGCACCAAGATCACCCAGAGACCATGTTAAAATGCAAATTCTTGGCCTCTTTTCAGTTCTACTAAACCAGAATCCCTGAAGATGAATGAAATCCAGATGATTCTATCTACATTCCAGATTATTGTTAGGCACATTAAAGGTTGAAAATCACAGATCTAGTAACTATTATTTTAGAATATGTAATTTAGGCCAGGCGCAGTGGCTCGCGCCTGAAATCCCAGCACTTTGGGAGACCAAGGCGGATCACTTGAGGTCAGGAGTTCAAGACCAGCCTGACCAACATGGCTGAAACCCCGTCTCTACTAAAAATACAAAAATTAGCCGGGCATGGTGGCAAGCACCTGTAATCCCAGCTACTCAGGAGACTGAGGCAGGAGAATCACTTGAATCTGGGAGGTGGAGGTTGCAGTGAGCTGAGATCATGCCACTGCATTCCATGCATTCCAGCCTGGGCAACAGAGCAAGCCTTCGTAAAAAAAATAAAAATAAAAATAAAAAGTGTAATTGGCCAGGCACGGTGACTCACGCCTGTAATCCCAGCACTTTGAGAGCCCCAGGCAGGCAGATAACGAGGTCAGGAGATCAAGACCATCCCGGCCAACATGGTAAAACCTCGTCTCTACTAAAAACACAAAAATTAGCCAGGCATGGTGGAGGACACCTGTAGTCCCAGCTACTCTGGAGGCTGAGGCAGGAGAATTGCTTGAACCTGGGAGGCAGAGGTTGCAGTGAGCCGAGACTGCGCTACTGCACTCCAGCCTGGCAACAGAGCAAGACTCCATCTCAAAAAAAAAAAAAAAAAAAAATGTAGTTTAGAATGGTGAAATAGTATTTATCATATTATGAATGAGTTACAAAGTTATCTACTTGGTTAACAGAGTTAATTTATTATAAAATTGATTTTTTTAATGATCAAGATAAGACAGATGGACCAAAAACTGCTGGGTTCATGGATCCATTTTGCTGAAACATTTTACTTAGAAGGATGTTTGCTGTTTCCTATAACAGTGTTGAAGAATCCTCCTTATCTGAGATCAAGTAATAAAGAGGAGAGAGAGATGGGTGTAGAGGTGTCCAGAGCACCCTCTCTCTACTCGTGCCGGTAAAAAACAAACCTGTAGTATTCATCTTTATATACACACCGTGCCTGGTCTCAATTATTTCTAAAAAGACCTTTATTGCAACTTTACCATATGGCCCAAAGGAGTTCCCCATATTGTATGCTGTTCCATCCGGGTCGTAATGAGGATGTGCAGTTGCTCCATTCACAGCAATAAATTTGCTCCAATCTACCTGCAAATTTGAGACCACTGGAGATTTTTAATGGGCAGATCTCTATTTACATGTATAAATAGTAGAAATATCTAATGTTTTTAAAAATATGATATGAAAACTGCAATGTAAGCCCTAATTTCTTGCCTCTGAGAAATAAAAATTATTTTTCCCACTAAAAAAAAGAAATCAAGATTAAAACAACAAACAAAAACACATCACCACTACTAACAACAAAACCATCCTGAATAAATTTGCCTAATATCACAGGAAAATTCAAAAGAAGCATAAGAATTAAAATTAAAAATCTAGTCTAAAATTTTCTGTTAATTAATATATTATGTGAAGGAAATACAGGTAGAGACAACCTCCAGTCCAATACTAACCATAGCTAGGAAGAACACCCCAACAAGCCAAAGTAGATCAGTACTATTCTATTTCTCCTTTACCCTAGCCTTCAGATATTAGGACTAAGGAAGGAGTTTAGAATTATATTTAAGGAAAACCAACCCAGAGGCCATCAGGCCAGAGGGTAAATGTGACCTGCATCATGAATAACTTTCTTTTTGTGTAGTTAAGGCTTCAGTTTCTTCTTGATATATACTACTCTAAAAAGTATTTCAAATGGAAAGAAATGTTAGGATCTATTTTATTCGTTTTTTTTTTTTGCGTATACTTTACCTTTTCTGTTTTTTCCAGAGTTTCAATGTCCACTTTATTCATAAAGTTGGTCTCAGTGCAGAGGTAGTAATCACCCTTGTACCGCACATAGTTGACATTAGTGTTGTCAGTCATGGCTGAAACCAAACCCTAGAGTTATTTAAGTACCACAGTTTACTGTAGCCGACGCTAAGCACACACTCAAAGGGAGAAAGCAGTTTCAACATCCTCTCACACACACAAAAAAATCTATTTTCAAGATTTATGTTTGTATAGATGGTTATATATCGTAATAGTTTAAATAATCATCACTATCACCTGCAGCTTTACCAGGCAGCTCAAACCTGGACATGAAACGTTCAAAAACATTCTTGCATGGATCCGGGAGAGCCAGTGTGCCAAATTCTGAGATCACAATTCGGTTTTTAGCACTGTTGGCCTTATATGTATCACTCTGTAGAAACTTGCTCCTGTATGTCACTGTGCCCTTTGCCATCCTGAACTGGTGAAGCAGCGCCATCCCATCAAACCAATGATTGTACCTTCAAAAGGAGAAAATAAATAAATAAATATTAGTAAGAAAACATGGGATAAAAATGAGGGACAGAGTGATAGATCTTCATTTCAAATATAAAGATAAGGAAATGGGACAGGTTCCCAGCACAACCTGATTAGTCAGAGAACTTGAAATTATGGGAGGATAGCATTTTGGGTATATCCTAGGTATAAAAGGAAAGAATAGGCCAGGCACGGTGGCTCATGCCTGTAATCCCAGCACTTTGGGAGGCTGAGGCGGGCGGATCACGAGGTCAGGAGATCGAGACCATCCTGGCTAACATGGTGAAATTCCGTCTCTACTAAAAAATACAAAAAATTAACCAGCCATGGTGGCACGCGCCTGTAGTCCCAGCTACTCGGGAGGCTGAGGCAGGAGAATGGCGTGAACCCGGGAGGCGGAGCTTGCAGTGAGCCGAGATGGCACCACTGCACTTCAGCCTGGGCGACAGAGCAAGACACTGTCTCAAAAAAAAAAAAAAACCCTCACATTTTAGAAAACCCCTACTGTGGTGAATCCTAAGAAAATTCTAATCTTTGCTCCATGGCTAAGAGAATAGCATGAGAGGATATGGGATGCCTGATGTTTACCAAATCAGAATGAGTTCCAGGCCGGGCACAGTGGCTCACACCTGTAATCCCAGCAATTTAGGAGGCTGAGGCAGGTGGATTGCTTGAGACCAGCCTGGGCAACACGGCAAAACCCCGTCTCATTTAAAAAAAAAAAAAAAAAGAAAGAAAAAGAATGAGTTCCTAAGCTTTTAGAAATAGTTATCTTCATATCTTATATGTATTAAAGCTTCTATTTCCTTTAAAATTTTTCAGCTTTATCAAGATTATGCTAAAGTAGACAAATAAGATAACTGTCCTTCCTGGATAATCATTTTTGTCCATATGATTACAGTAGAAATGATCTACTTAAATAAACATTGAAAACTGTAAGGAAAAGTTTGTGGCTTCGCTTTTTAAATGGTTTATTATATGGTCTCTTCTTTCATATGCTTAACACATTGAATGCTTAACATCCTCAGTATGGGTAAACAAAGCTAACATCATTGTCTTAAAAGGCAATGGTTCCTGAAAGCAGAGACTGGAAGAGATATTTGTACACCCATGTTCACAGCAGCATTATTCACAATAGCCAAAGGGTGGAAGCAACTCAAGTGTCCATCAGTGGTTGAATGCATGAACAAAATGTTTACACTGTAAGGGTTCAGAGCATGCTACACCAAAATATGCCACTTTGACATACTGATTGAGTTAAAAGGCACTTGAAAAACAGCAGATGCATGAAGGGCACTCTGACCTTCTTTATTCCTTCCTGAAAGCAGGAATAAAACTCCCATGTGAAAGGTGCCCTCCCTCTACCGGAAGGAAGGAAGATATTTATGTCACCAGAGGTAGGGAGTTGAGGCTGAGAAAATGAGAAAGATCTGTGCAAACGAACCTTGTTAAACTAACCTTTATCTTCATGGTCACTTTCCCACAATTAACTGCCCTGGCCCAAACTCCTTTGTCTTGTCACATTTTCACCATTTACTATTCTTTGTCCAACATAGTATATAAGCTTTCAGCCCTGACTTATTCTTTAGCTCTTCAATTTTCTTGAGGGGTGGGGGGGGGGGGTTCCAAGGTACATGTAAAACTTACTAAATAAAACTGGTATGCTTTTCTCTTGTTAATTTGTCCTATTTCAGTTTAATTATTGGGTTCAGCTGGAGACCCTAAGAGGTAAGAGGGGAAATTTTGCCTCCCCCAAACATACACTGGAATATTACTTATCCTTTAAAACGAAGAAAATCCTGTCACATGTTACAACATGAATGAACCATTGAGGACATTATGCGATATGAAATATGCCAGTGGTAAAAAGACAAATGCTGTATGATTCCACTTATATAAGGTATTTAAAGTAGTCAAGTTCATAAAAACAGAAAGTAGAATGGTGGTTAACAGGAGGAAGGAGGAAGGAGAAATAAAGAGTTGCTGCTTAATGAGTATAGAGATTTAATTTCACAAAAGGAAAAAGTTCTAAAGATCTGTTTCATGACGAGATGAATATACTTAACACTACTCAACTGTTGTCTTAAAAATGGTTAGGATGGTAAATTTTATGTTATATGTATTTTACCAGAATTTTTTAAATTGCAGGAAAGAGAAAGTCCTTCTTTAACCCAATGATTGGAGATGCCACTATTATCAGATAACTAAATTTCCCTAAGTTCCTGGGTTTACTTCTGGTCTTTCTATTCTATGTCATTCATCTATTGGTCTATTCTTGCACCAATATCACAATGTTTTAATTGTAAAGATGTTATGGTGTATTTTAACATCTGGTAGGGCTAGTTGCTCCCTCTGAAAAAAAAATTTTATTGTTTTCTTGTCAATTCTTACATATTTATTGTGCTATATGAACTTTAGTATCAATTGGTCCAACTTTCTTAAACAGCTTGTTGGAATTTTTATTAAGATTGTATTAGATTTATAAATTGACTCAGGAGAACTGGGACATTTCTATGATGTTGAATCATTCTATTCAAGAACAGGGGATGGTCTTTCCATCTGTTTGAATTTGTCTTCCAAGAGTGTTTTAAAGTTTGCATATTTCTAAATTCATTGCTAAGTATTTAATCTTCTTTGTTGCAACTGTAAGTGAAGTTTCCCTACCATTATGTTCTCTGATTATTGTTTGCATATATGAACGATATTATTTCAGTGTGTTAATTTTATATCCTGTGACCTTACCTTTTATTGTTAAATTTAGTTTTATCATTGATCCTCTATGGTTTTCCAGGATTAATATGGTATTATATTAATAGTAATATTATATCATTTGCAAAAAGAGATAATTTTACTTTACTAGTCCTTGTGCCTCTGGTCAATGTCTTTCATCTAATTGCATTGCTTACATCTGGTACAATGTTGAACAGTAGTGAAGATACTGACCATCCTTTCCTGTTTCTGGACTTGAAGAAAATACTGGTATATTTTCCAATGTAGTATTACTGCTTGTAGCACCAAGATACAATAGATAGAGATATATAAGATATTTATAATATATATTATATACATATACCAAGAGATATATATTAAGAAATACATGCATATAAAATCATATTTAGAAACTACCCAACAAATCCTACAAATCCTATTTTCTTTTTTTTTTTTTTTTTTTTTTTTGAGACAGAGTCTCACGCTGTTGCCCAGGCTGGAGTGCAGTGGCATGATCTCAGCTCACTGCAACCTCCGCCTCCCGGGTTCAAGCGATTCTCCTGCCTCAGCCTCCTGAGTAGCTGGGATCACAGGCACGAGCCACCACACCTAGCTAATTTTTTGTATTTTTAGTAGATACAGGGTTTCACCATGTTAGCCAGGATGGTATGGATCTCCTGACCTTGTGATCCACCCACCTCAGCCTCCCAAAGTACTGGGATTACAGGCGTGAGCCACTGTGCCCGGCCAAACCCTACTTTCTTAAGCAATTTTTAGGAAGAATGAATGTTAAATTTTCACAAAAGCTTTTTCAACATCTATGGAGATAATTCTGTGATTATTTTTCCTGGAACTTACTAATATTGTGTATTTGTATTATATTAATGAATTTACTAATAATAAGCCTACCTTGTATTCTTGAAATTAATCCCACCTGATCAAAGTTAATTTTATTTTTTAATGTGGTATTGAATTCTGTTTCTTAACAAAATATTTATTAGTGCTATATTAGTATTACATATTTTGTACTTTTTTTTTAAGAGACAGGGTCTTGTTCTGTGGCCCAGGCTGGAGTGCAGTGGCACTGTCATAGCTCACTGCATCCTCAATTCTGGGCTGAAGTGATCCTCCCGCCTCAGCCTCCCAAGTAGCTGGGACTACAGGGACACGCCCCCACACTTAGCTACTTTTTAATATTTTTGTAAAGATGGAGTCTCACTATGTTGCCCAGGCTAATCTCGAGCTCCTGGCCTCAAGAAATCCTACTGCCTCAGCAACCCAAAGTGCTAGGATTACAGGTGTGAGCCACAATATTTGGCCTATTTTGTACTTTATCGTGGATATTCATAAATAATATTAGTCTGCAGTTTACTTTTTTCCATGATCTTTGTCATGTTTAGATATTAATATGCTGCTTCCTTTATAAAAACAATTGGGAAGTTTCCTTCATTTTTGATGCTCTGAAATAATTTATAAAGTATTGGGACTATCTCACATTTGAAGGTTTGGTAGAATTCATCTGTGAAATAATCTGGGCCTGGTAATTTTTTTGAGAAACATTTCCTTAATGAGGTTCCTATTTCTTCTACAGAAACTGGTCTACTTAAAACTTCCCTCTCTAAGGCCAGGCGCTGTGGCTCACGCCTGTAATCCCAGCACTTTGGGAGGCCGAGGCAGGCGAATCACAAGGTCAGGAGATCAAGACCATCCTGGTTAACATGGTGAAACCCCTACTAAAAATATAAAAAAATTTAACCAGGCATGGTGGCGGGTGCCTGTAGTCCCAGCTACTCAGGAGGCTGACACAGGAGAATGGCGTGAACCCGGGAGGCGGAGCTTGCAGTGAGATGAGATCGCGCCACTGCACTCCAGCCTGGGCGACAGAGTGAGACTCTGTCTCAAACAAAAAAAAAAAAAAAAAAAAAAAAAACTTCCCTCTCTATTTTGTTTAATTCTTTTTATTCTTATTTTTGTAGAGACAAGGTCTGGCTAGGCTGCCCAGACTGGTCTCGAACTCCTTTCCTCAAGCAATCCTCCTGCCTCACCCTCCCAAAGTGCTAAGGTTATCCTGCCTTGACCTCCCAAAGTGCTGGGATTACAGGCATGAGCCACCACACCTGGCCTCCATCATTTTTGGTAATCTGCTTTCCCTATAGAATTATCCATTTTATCAAGGCTTTCAAATGTATTTGCATAAAGGCCTTCAAAGTCTCTTGTAATTAATTTTTTTCTGTTTCAATTATTCCTTCTCCATTGTCATTTCATACTTTGTATGTTTGTGCCTTTTCCTTTTTTCTTCTTGATCATGTTAACTAATGGTTTGTCTACTTTGGTAGTATTTTTCAAAAAAACTTACAACAATTTCAAGAATTTTTGCTACTTAATATATTTCAACTTGTTAGACTCTATCTCAAGACATCCTGTCATTCCATGCATTCATTTATTCAAGTCGACATCTTCTATCTGCCAGGCATTGTGCCAAGGTTAGCACTTACAGGCACATAAATAACGGATACAAAGAGATTGCTGCTACAAGGGAGACACTTCAAAAAAAAAAAAACTATTTATGCAGAGAAGGAGCAACAGGATGGAAAGCTGGGGGAATCAGGGAAAGGTCAAGAGGGAAGGAGACATTTGGCTGGGTCTTTACGGATGTCTGCCAATTGCAGAGGGGACAAGGGCAGAGGTGATGGAAGGAGGAAGGGTCAGAAGACATATAGTATCTTAGAGGAACAGCCAGTTGAGGAGGTAGCGTGTGGGCACAGCTGTCAGTGGCAGGTGATAATGTTGGAGAAACAGGTCCGCCTGAGACCACCAGCACTTAGACTAAGGCTTAAAGACCTTCAGCAGGAAAGTGTGAAGTTGTGAAACAGGAGAGTGAAACTATGTGGCCAGCATCCTGGAATACAAAGAACAGCATGCAGATTGAAGAAGCCAACGAGGAGCCCAGGCAATAATCCAAGCAAGAGAAGATAAGCACCGAAACTGAAGTAGCACCAGTGAGCAGAGGACAAACTCCAGAAACAAGTCAGAGATGACTGATAGGATGTAGGCAGCGACAAAAAGAGGGTCCAAAATGTTGGACCTGAATGACTGGCTGGCTGGTGATGCTTTAACTGGGATGGAGAAGACATGAAGAACAAGTACTGGGGAAAAGCCAATGGCTTGGTTTTGAGAGAGTCTGAACTATTTGTAGAACACCAGAGTATAGATGTTCCACAGCCAGTTGGCAAAATACAGGTCTAGAGCCCAAGAGCTGGGGGCGGGGTGGGAGATCCACGTTTGAGAGTATCTAGATATAAGTTTGCCAGTGAGATAACTGCCATCTACCAAGCACTTACTACATGCCAGGTATTGTGCTAAGCACTTTGCTACATCCCTTATACACATATTTTCCCTTCACATTGACCCTGCAAGGGAATATTTTTCCCATTTTACAGATGTGGAAACCAAGGTTCAGAGGAATATGCCCACAGTAGCAGGGCTGCTCAGTGACAGAACAAGGGTTTGAATTCAGTGATGACACTACATCCTGGGCTCTACAGCATCCCAAAAGGTAAGGGAGCTCTAAGAGTTATTTGGTAGATGAGGAAATGGGAGCCATCATGATGCATCAAGGTTTCAGAGAAGAGGAAGAGAGCTGCGTCCTCTGATCAGGAGTGTGGGGAAGTGTGGAGGTGGGAAGAGGGAAGCTGAAGGAGTTCAAATGCAGCTGTCCCTCAAGTCATTCCTTCCTATGAAGTAGCCCAGTTTATCTGCTGAGGGTGAAAGGGACGGGGAGAATGAAGGAGGCTTCAGGAAAGGGTCGGAGACTTGCAGCAGACCCCGTGAGAAGCTGGAAAGAACACTGACTGCTAAAGATTCCTGGCAGCACCAAGCACTCAGCTAGGACTGGACATCATCATTTTGTAATTGAATTAATCAGCAAGGTTGTGTGATTTGCTCTAGACCTGCTTAGCAGGCCTGGGCCATGAGCAGGGGAAACTAAGGATGGGCTAATCTAGGACTGAAAATAATCAGAGGAGAGGCAGTGACCACCGGGGCAAAGGAAGTGAGCGTGGTGTTGAAAGTGCTTGAAGTGACAGTAAAGTCTGGGCCAGGGAGAAGAAATTAAGAGACACTGGATAAGCCTTAAGAAGGTGGAGGACAGGAAGGAAAGGAGAACTTGAAGGAATGAAAAAAATAAGTTTAACGGGAATGTAGGACTGTGAAAACTGGGGTTTTGAGCAGAGTAAAGTTTCAGAGTTCAAGATTTCAGGGGTGGGGAAATTCTGTAGAGTAACTACCAAGTATGGCCTTAGTATGTGGCCTTGTCGAAGTGGCATGGAGGGGGACAATCATTACAGTGGCGATAGTCCAGGAACTGGGAGCCTAGACTAGGGATCCTGAAATCCTGTCTAGAGAATGGTAGAGACTAAAGGTGCTGATGCTATTTAGTATTCTGCCTAGATTCATGTAACTTTATTCTTTTTACTTTTGTTTAACTTTTATTTTTTGTAGAGATGGAGTCTTGCTATGTTGCCCAGGCTAGCCTTGAACTCCTGGCCTCAAGCCATCCTCCTGCCTTGGCCTCCCAAAGCACTGGGATTATAGGTGTGATCAACCACACCCAGCTTTCACATAACTTTAAAAACTAGTATGTCTTCAATTAAATCATTGATGAAAAAAATTTAATTGAAGATAGGCCTGTGGCATGTCATCACTGTGTCTGCATGCTGACATGAATCTGTTAAATGGCATCTAACAGAGTGATAAGAGCTTCACAAGTGAGCAGGGCTATTCTTATCCATAGGTGAAAGATTACACTGCCCTTCCCTAGGTCACTGCCTCTCCCTGTAGGTCCTATCTGGGGAGTCAACCACTAAACTGAGTGTCTATCTCCTTTTGACCTAAAGATATCTGTCCAAGGGGAAGGCTAGACCTTGTTCCTGCTATAAATGCCCACCACTGGCTCTGAAGAAACTGATTTGAGGACAAAGTAGACACTTGTGAGGGCCAGCCATGCCATCCGCTTCTCCCACAAAGACACTTATCTTCAAAGAGGCCTGTGGGGCAAGCCTGCGCCCTGAGTGGTTCTGCTACTTGGTTTGAACAATATATTACAGCGTCTCCTTCTGCAGCAGGTGAAATACCATATGCCCTCTGTAAGAGGCTGTTTATTCTCTGGGAGCTAGATTAAGTTTCTCCTCCTCCCCTTTGCCGTCCTTCTCTTCTACTTCTCTTTGCCTCATAGTCTTTTTTTAAGCATCCCTAATTCTTGGTCTGTTTCCAACAACAGACCACAAGAGGCACAGAAGGAACATGATCAAGTTCCAACCAGGCCCAGAGGAAAGGGCATGGTGATTTACCAAACAGAAACTAGAATGGTGGTTGCCAGGGGTTAGAGGAAGGGAAGAATGGGAAATTAGTGTTCAGTGGATACAGGGTTTCAGTTTTGCAAGGTAAAATGAATTCTATGGATGGATGGTAGCATAATCGTATGAATCTACTTAATGCCATTGAATTCTATATATAAAAATGGTTAAGATGGTAAATTGTATGTTATCTATATTTTACCACAGTATCTTTTTAAAAAACAATAATTCCTGGAATTCATCTAGCCATTAAAAATAATGATCATTCAGACTTGGTAGCAACATGGATAAAAAGGCTTATGATAGTGTGAAGTTTTATTAAAGTGGGGCAAAAAATACTACATATAACTGTAATTATTTAAAACAAATCCATAGAAATAGTGAGGAAAACTGGCAGGAAATACATCAAAGTGCTAATAAAGGATGTGTCAGGTGGTACATGCTTCCCCAGCCTCCCTTTTCTATATTTCAAAAAGTTTATATGGGTAAAACTTTTATAATAAAAAATTATTTCTAATATTTAAAAATGTTTAAAACAAAGCAGATTCCTTCCTCGCCATAGAGGTTTTGTCACATAGCTGCACGTCCCTAGTAGACACTGAGAGAAATTTATACTGAAGAGTTATTGGTTTTTCATTTTTTTCAACACTTTATATCATTCATTAATGCAGTATACATTAGATCTAAAGTCTGCAGTTTCTAAGCACACCATGTTTAGATCTTTCAGATCTTTCTGCAGTTTTACGTTATTTCTACAGAGGTACCTTTAAGTGAATGAATAATACATTCTATAATTCCTGAAAATATAGTACAGAGTGAAATTATTTAAATATAATTTAGGCACATATTGATTATGAAAATAGATTATTTCTCAATACAATAATACTTCTCTGTCTTGGTAAAAATAATAAAGCAAAGAAAATAATTCATTTCTGAAGTTGCTTTCCTTCACTTGTAAAGGTCTGATCTCCTCCCACTATGCATATGTACCCTTTACTGTTAAGGAAAGCTTTGCATATGTAGATACAGAAGAATAAGCTACATAAATACTAAAGATATGTCATTCCCCCGAAGGAGACACAGGTGGTTTTCAATGATTCCTTGCCTCATGTTGATGAGTCTGTAGAATTCAGAACCCATTCGGACACAGCTAGTATCCCTGCTCTTGGGGTAGAAATAAGGACACCAGGTCATTGGTAGGGAGGTACAGGCCCTTCCTCTGCTGCTGCAGAAAGATAATGACTCAAGAAAATTGGGCTAAAATTTGTTTTATTTATATATATATAAATGTAAAAGAATCACAGGTGCTGACTGATTGGTATTACATCTTGGACCAGCCAAATGCCTTTATTTTTATTTTATATATATTTTTTGGCGGCTATAATCAAATGTGTGTTTAAAATTCCTCATTCACAGGCCGGGCGCAGTGGCTCACGCCTGTAATCTCAGCACTTTGGGAGGCCGAGGCAGGCTGATCACGAGTCAGGAGATCGAGACCATCCTGGCTAACACGGTGAAACCCCGTCTCTACTAAAAATACAAAAAAATTAGCCAGGCGTGGTGGCGGGTGCCTGTAGTCCCAGCTACTCGGGAGGTTGAGGCAGGAGAACGGCATGAACCCGAGAGGCGAAGGTTACAGTGAGCCGAGATCGCACCACTGCATTCCAGCCTGGGCGACAGAGCGAGACTCTGTCTCAAAAAAAAATAAAAAATTCCTCATTCCCCACGGTAGGGTTCTAGCTGCAATTATATTACATTGCCTCTTAGCAGACAACTCTACCATATTCATTCATATAAGCTTTGATTGCAGTAGCTCTGGATTTAGTATCTATTTCTAAGCTGGCCCTATGTAGACTATTTGGTATTTGAATTAAATGAATATTAATGATGCACCTCGCTTTTTTGGTTTTGAAGTATCTTCCTATGCTTGTGATGATTATATGAGAAAACTAGGCTAATAGTGTAAACAGATAGAATTGCTTGGTCTGGTGTTGAGTGGAACTTGCCTAGAATGAAATTCTGAGAAATTCTTATTTGTAAGTGTTGTGGTGATAGGTAAGTTCTTCCTCCATCTAGAGTTCTACTGTACCTTTGGAATGACAGTGATGTACAACAATGTCTTTCTTTCCACTCTGTTTCAATCAGTAAGAACTGGATATTACTTTAATTTAGCTACTGTTTTGTCCTAAAAAGTAAACATTGTAAAAATGAACCTGAAAAGAGTCTTAGGGAGTCTGATCTCACCATATTCATACAGTGTGACAGGTATTTAAAGAGGGGAGGCATCACTAAAGCTATTTATAAACCTGAACCTTTACCAAGTTTTCATAAAGTTTTAACAATTTAAATATCCATACTGCATCTAGGTATTCAATAAATATAATTGCATATGTTGTGCTTTCCATAAATTAAAATCCTGAAATGCATCTCAAATCAAGATGGTATTTCCACATCATGCCTATTTAAAAGCAAATATAATAGATACTATTCCCGGTCATAAAACTAGGTAAACCCTCCTACCCTGTTCAAAAAGCAGCAATATCTAGTTTCCCTACATCTATTAAATGAGTGCTTTTCTGTTAAGAATCAGAAGATGGAAAAAAAGTCAGTTTTTTCCCTTATGCACTGCTGAGAACAAGCATAATCCTCTAAATGTTTTTTTAAAATTTCCTTATAGTGTTATTTCTTCTAGACAACTGAGTGGGTGGAGAAAGAAAAGTGGTAAGGAAAACATTTTCATCTTGTAGATCTTCCTCCAGCCCCTAAAATTTCTCATCTGACACTTTGTGACAAGTATAGTGGTGTCAGCATCTCTTCAAATATAGCTCCCTTCACGTTGGACCCTCTCAGGTTGGCTTCTTGAAGATCACACCCACAGAGATCACAGTTCTCTAAATCAGTTCCTGCCAGAGTTGCTCCTCTGAGGTTACAGTTCTCCAACTTTGCATTTTTTAATGTAGCCACTCTCAGGTTAATTCCTGTCATCTGACTTCCTTCCATATCTACACCTTTCAGATTAACACCTTCTAAATTGGCTTTAAGACCAGAAGGATCCTCAAAATTACACAGTTTCAGGGGTGCTCCTTCTGCATTAGAACAGAGCATCTTTATATATATATATACTTTAAGTTCTAGGGTACATGTGCACAATGTGCAGGTTTGTTACACATGTGCCATGTTGGTGTGCTGCACCCATTAACTCATCATTTACATTAGGTATATCTCCTAATGCTATCCCTCCCTGCTCCCCCCACCCCATGACAGGCCCCAGTGTGTGATGTTCCCCTTCCTGTGTCCAAGTGTTCTCATTGTTCAATTCCCACCTACGAGTGAGAACATGCGGTATTTGGTTTTCTGTCCTTGCGATAGTTTGCTCAGAATGATGGTTTCCAGCTTCATCCATGTCCCTACAAAGGACATGAACTCATCATTTTTTATGGCTGCATAGTATTCCATGGTGTATATGTGCCACATTTTCTTAATCCAGTCTATCATTGATGGACATTTGGGTTGGTTCCAAGACTTTGCTATTGTGAATAGTGCCGCAATAAACATAGGTGTGCATGTGTCTTTATAGCAGCATGATTTATAATCCTTTGGGTAGATGCCCAGTAATGGGATGGCTGGGTCAAATGTTATTTCTAGTTCTAGATCCTTGAGGAATCGCCACACTGTCTTCCACAATGGTTGAACTAGTTTACAGTCCCACCAACAGTGTAAAAGTGTTCCTATTTCTCCACATCCTCTCCAGCACCTGTTGTTTCCTGACTTTTTAATGATTGCCATTCTAACTGGCATGAGATGGTATCTCATTGTAGTTTTGATTTGCATTTCTCTGATGGCCAGTGATGATGAGCATTTTTTCATGTGTCTGGCTACATAAATGTCTTCTTTTGAGAAGTATCTGTTTGTATCATTTGCCCACTTTTTGATGGGGTTGTTTGATTTTTTTCTTGTAAATTTGTTTGAGTTCATTGTAGATTCTGGATATTAGCCCTTTGTCAGATGGGTAGATAGCAAAAATTTTCTCCCATTCTGTAGGTTGCCTAGAACAGAGTATCTTGACTCCCTGGATATTTGCACAGTCAAGCACTAATCCAGAGAGATGAGCTCGTTCAAGATTTGCACAGCAAAGATTTGCATGTGCAAGATTACAGAGGCTTAAATTGGCCATTTTGAAGTGAATGTATCGAAGGTCCAAACAAGAAAGATCGGCACCACTGAAGTTCAAAACCTGGCATCACAGTTCTGACTTGGTTGGAGTTGCTAGTAAAAATCGGAAAAATTCCTTTCGGGATATTGGTGAATGATCCTCCGGTGGCTGAGAATTCTTTATTGCCACTTCTAGGTGTTCAATCAATGAGTCAATACCAAAAAATCTTGCTTCTTCTAACACACTTAATAAATTAATGCTATCATTTACAATGAGCTGTCCATGACGCAAGTAGTTCAAAATGGGTTCAAAGTACTCAGGACTTTGGTCAATTAAGAAAGCTCCTCTATGATCTTGCTTATTTCCTCAGATACCTTTGTCCTTAAACATGTGGGCCAGCATACTGTCAGGTTCTTTATTCACTAAAGTGCTCCGTGTAGTTGTAAAGTACCGCCCTCCAACATTTAATGTCAGCCAGTCTGTGTGGAATCCTAACAATCCTTCAGTAGGCTTACAATCTGTCTGAGGATCAATAAATGGCTCTCCTTCACAAACAAACAAAACATCATCATCCCTGATCCAAGCAATATCATCAATCAGTCCACCTTTCCCATTATACACACTGGTGGCTTTTATGCTGAGTTTACTGCTGGCCACGGAAAGCAAATCAGATAAAGTTCCATATACAGCAACCACCTTTCCGTTCTTCGGGCTGCCGTTCAGGAACAGGGTCATCCGCCTCATCGCGCTGCCCCCGCTGGGTCCTGAGTGGGCCGCCACCCTCCCACCTGGTCCTCCTCCCACCTTTTTCTCCTCCCGCCCTTCCCTCCCTCCACCCACTTGGATTTGCCTCCCTTCGCCACCTTTCTGCCCTTGGGGACACACCACACACATGCACTCTGTCCCACACCCAGGGCTCGACCAGTCCTCCTTCCCACCCTACCCCTAGGCTCCTCAGCCTGCCTGGGTTTTTCATTTATTGGCATCTATTTATTGAATGCTATTTAGGTGCAGACCACTGTTACAGGTAGTGGGGATACAGGATGAACTAGAAAAAGTATCTACCCTCATCAAATTACATTCTAGTGGGGGAACAGAGCTTAACACTCAAATAAAAAATAAAAAATACCAGACACTGGCCGGGCGCGGTGGCTCACGCTTGTAATCCCAGCACTTTGGGAGGCCGAGGCGGGTGGATCACGAGGTCAGGAGATCGAGACCACGGTGAAACCCCGTCTCTACTAAAAATACAAAAAAGTTAGCCGGGCGTGGTGGCGGGCGCCTGTAGTCCCAGATACTCGGAGAGGCTGAGGCAAGAGAATGGCGTGAACCCGGGAGGCGGAGCTTGCAGTGAGCCGAGATTGAGCCACTGCACTCCAGCCTGGGCGACAGAGCGAGACTCCATCTCGAAAATAAAAAATAAAAATACCAGACACTGATAACACTGTGTAGAGAATTAAAATAGGCAATTGTAATTAATACAGTCAGCTCTCCATATCCATAGTTCCACATCTGTGGATTCAACCAATCTCTTGAGTCAAAAATATTGTGGGAAAAAAATGCCACAAAGTTCTGCAAAGCAAAACTTAAATTTGCTGAGTACTAAGACAAATCCATGGGAATGAAGTATGTGTAAGCATTGTACTAAGTATTATAGAGTAATCTAGAGATGATTTAAAAGATATGGTAGGATATATGTAGGTTAAAAGCAAATAAATGCATTTTATATAAGGGACTTCAGCATACTTGGATTCTGGTATTTAGGGAGGTCCTCTAACCAATGCCCTGTGAATACTGAGGGATGACTGTGCTGGCATTTTTATGTTGGGAGATCAGGAAAGGCTCAAAGGACATGAGATTTGAGTTGACATCTGAATGAAAAGACCAGTCTTGGGAAGATTAGGGAACATAGGTGAGAGAACTAATTCTAAGATGCTGAGAAGATACAACTG
Organism: Hylobates moloch; assembly: GCF_009828535.3. NCBI lineage: Eukaryota > Metazoa > Chordata > Mammalia > Primates > Hylobatidae > Hylobates > Hylobates moloch. The sequence goes on along the minus strand of NW_026652286.1, from coordinate 84,796,138 downwards.
TTCCCAGTTTGAGGAACTGAAAGAGACCACGTGTCTGGCAAGTGCTGGGTGAGGGAGAGAGTGGTATGAGGAGACATTGCCCTTCCTTCAGGAACTTGTGGGGAAACAGCTCAGTCATCACACTGACAGCTTCTGACACCTCTCTTCTTTTGGTACAAACCACAGAGGGCTTCAAATTTACAATAGTCTACAGAGCAGAAAAAGCAGGACATTTTGTTTAAAAAGTCTCCTTTTTTCTCCTCCAGGCTACAGTTTCTTTATCTGTAATCAAAGGGATGGAATGGCAATATTAACCTCACAGAGGAAGCAGATATTAATGCGTATCCCATAGAACCGCCCATGCCAAGAAATCCAAGTTGTTCTCCAAAATCAAGGCTTACTTATCCTTCCCAAACTCGAATTTCCCAGGTCCAATTCGAAGTAGAGAGCCATTGAGCCACTTAGGAAAATGTCCCCAGACTCGAGCAGAGATGCCCCGTGGAGCCTCTTCCACTGTGGTCAGTAGCGGTGCAACACATGGCAGACCCCGACACTGCCCAAAGACGGCTTTTTTCTGATGAGTATTTCCCAAGTACCTTTTGAAAACTGTGCAGAGGAAACCAAAAGCATAAAAAATATTTTACCAAATCTTCTATAAACTTGCCTGTTTCCCACAGACAATAATCTTATCAACTGGCAGCTTGAGGGAAACGTAAACCTAACACCAAATACAGTCTCCAAATTTCTTCTCTCTCCTTCCTCATTCCCAGACTATCAACGGCTTGGTTCTCCATTTTCTTTTTTCTTTTTTTTTTTTTTTTTTTTGAGACGGAGTCTCGCTCTGTCGCCCAGGCTGGAGTGCAGTGGCGCAGTCTCGGCTCACTGCAAGCTCCGCCTCCCGGGTTCACGCCATTCTCCTGCCTCAGCCTCTCCGAGTAGCTGGGACTACAGGCGCCCGTCATCACGCCCGGCTAAGTTTTTTTGTATTTTTAGTAGAGACGGGGTTTCACCGTGGTCTCGATCTCCTGACCTCGTGATCCGCCCGCCTCGGCCTCCCAAAGTGCTGGGATTACAAGCGTGAGCCACTGCGCCCGGCCTAGTTCTCCATTTTCAACCCACAACAATTCTTCCATTTTTTGTAGTACTAATCTGCCTAAGAACTAATTTAGGACTACTAATCTGCCTAAGAACTAACTTAGGACTTCAATTACTATTTTTATCATTTCTCATAGTTGAACAATGCGTGTCTTTTTACAAGAATAAATCTACATGCCAACCTCAGATGTGCTAAGAGCAACCTCGTTGTTATAAAAATGACCACCATTCAATATTATCTAATTGTATTGACCCCAGTAATTTAGATATACCAGAATGTGATTCCAAAGATTTCATAGCGATTCTTGTGAATTTAATAAGACCTTAAATTTAATTCCTTTTATTTTAATGGCATATACATGAAAATACAAAGCATTTTCCAGTAGAAGGGTGTCAAAAATTAAATTATGCAGTGATATCCAGTCTGAAATTACCTAAAGTGCAAAAGGCACAAGAAGTAAAAATCATTGTTGTATAATAAGGAACTGAAACTTTTCCCTATTATTTTAACATTACTGAGTATTCACAAGGCAGTACTGCCTAACATAGAGGGGTGGTCAAATAAATAATTAAGTGCTATAAAATAGAATTCTTTATCTCATAAAAGTTTAAGAGTGATTCAGAAATCTAGGCTAGAAAAATGAGCTAACATATAGGAACACTATTATTAAGAAGTGAGATTTGCATTCTTTTAGCAAGTTATTACTATTCCATTTCTTCCAAATCTTTCAAAAATTCAGCATGAAGCACATGAGACATTCTATTCCCCTATATAACATGTAACAATTGAGTCAAACCTAATTCTTTACTGATTTTTCAAATAAAATTCTCTTTCACCCTGAATGTCTTTCCCAATGTCCTTTTCTCTAGTTCTAAGAAAATTCCAGTGGGGCACAGTGGTTCACGTCTGTAATCCCAGCACTTTGGAAGGCCAAGGCAGGTGGATCACCTGAGGTCAGGAGTTCGAGACCGGTCTGGCCAACATAATGAAAGCCCATCTCTACTAAAAATACAAAAAAAAAAATTAGCCGGGCATGGTGGTGGACCCCTGTAATCCCAGCTACTCAGGAGCTGAGGCAGGAGAATCGCTTGAACCTGGGAGACAAAGGTTGCAGTGAGCCGAGATCGCAGCACTGCACTCCAGCCTGGGCAACAAGAGCGAAACTTCGTCTCAAAAAAAAAAAGCAAATTCCATTAATTGGTCAAGGTCTATCTCCAGTGTTACAGTACTTCCCTTAAGAGGCAGCACAGTCTAATATTTAAGGGTGTGAGCTGGGGCTCTACCTGCCTCCAGACTGGTTGGTTTCAAATATGCCCTCTCCCAAATAAGAAGCCTTGAGAAAGACACTTATCACCTCTCTGTGGTCTGTTTCCTCTTTTCTAAGATGGGGATAACGATAATTCATATTACTTCTAAGGCTATAATAAATGAGTTAGTTTATGTAAAGCTTTTAGAACAGAATACTCAAAAAATGCTATTATTATATTTACATAGCTTTTAATGATCAGTCTAATAAGGTGTAATATCTTCTTTATTTTATTCATTTGACAAAGTACTTGGTACTGCTGAGGATAAAAAGCATTAGAACCCTGAAATAAAAGAACTGACTGCCTAGTAAACAGATCACTGACACTGTGTTTTATTTCAGCATTGTTTCTCAGAGTCTGGTATGAGGACTACTTGCAACAGAAATACCTGGTGTTACAGCTAAAATGCAGTTTCCTGGACTCCATTCTGGTCCTAATAAATCAGAATTTCTGGGGAAGGACAAGGAGGTATTCTTAAGCATACTAAAATCTGGGAACTACAGTATCAGAAGTACAAAGAGGATGCTTTGAAAAGATAGAGAAAGAAACTCTCAGGTATTTATCTTACTCTACTTTTATTAACATTATGCATATTTATCTTATTCTCAGATTAAAATAAATTCCCTAAGGTCAGGTATGTAATTTACTCATCTTACTTTTTTAAGTAAATTGAATGGCCTGATTGGGCATTTGTCTAAGTAGAGATACACGAATTTAAAGCATTTTACATTGTAGAAAATATTTACATGTCTATATGTTGTATACTCTACAGCATGCTGTTGGTAATCTGCTACATGCTCTTCAAAGTTTCCATAGAATTTGACATTAACACTTTCTTAAACTCCTTTCTATTCATAGCTTCTGAGAGATTGTCCTATTCTAACTTTCCTGCTGCCCTGTAACTACTCTCTGCATTCTGCTAGTTTTATTACTTATTAGCTGACAACCTTGAGCAAGTTACTTAATGTCTCTGAGACTCAGGTTTTTCAATGATAAAATGGAAATAAAAGGAGGTTAATACTTCCTGTTTATGTCTGTTGTCATAATCAAATATAAACACAGTGGATGCTTTCCAAATGTTAATTCCCTTTATGGGCTCCTTATGCCCCTTATCACTTCATGAATGTTCCTAAGGTCCTACGTTGGATCTTTAATCTCAGCACTCTCCCTTGGCAATCTCATCTAGTCTCTTAATTTCATCAATTACTTCTTGCAGGTGACTTTCAACATGTCAAAATAGAATGTTTAATTTCCCCCCCAATCAATTTTCTTCATCTAAGATATTTCCCAACTCCTTCAGATGAAATTCACTCACCAAACTCATCCTTCAAGATCCAGTTTCCACGTCATTTGCTTTATAAACACAGCATTCCCCTTACCTACAGCAAGAACTGATTCTCCTTAGTCTGAACTCACAGCATCCGTTTATAGCTCTCATATGGACCTTATCTTATCTGTCTTGTATGATAAATGATACTACCAGTACTCCTTGAGTACAGGGTCTGGTGTTTGTCTCCCCTCTCCTTCCAGTACATAATACATTCCCTTGCATACTGCAAACATTAAATTACTACCTTAAGTAATTTTAAAATTTATAGTGCATATTAGTATGATTTCTGAAAGCTGTAGATCAGCCAATTTCTATACATAAAATTATGTAACAATGGTAACTATAATAGAAGGCTATAAAACAATAAATGAGTTTTAAGGCAGTCCCCGCAAAATGCAAATAGAGAAACCAAACAATTACATTAGAACATGTGGCAGTGATTTTTCAATTTAGAAAAGCCTAAATATTGAATATTCTTCTTATTGCAAATCCCAAAGAATCCCAAGCCCCTGAATCCCGCCCTAAATATTGCATAAAATATACAAATGTGAAGGCTGTTTCCCTGACTATGAGGAAACAATCCTAACTCAGCCTTCTTTAACTTCCGGGACTCTGAGGAATTGCTCTTTCATCTGAGCCACACAGGACGCAAAGCTTCAGAAGCTCCCAGCAATCTTCAGGAAAGAGGCACAGAATTCTAAGCGCAGACTGGCAAGAAGAGGAGGATGAGGAAGAGAAAGGGGAAAACCCTCTACCTGGGAGCCGGTGTGCCATCACAGGAAGGAAATCCACTGCAGTGGCAGAAAGACTCCTGATAAAATGGAGAAAGACTCGAAAAAAATTTTTGTATTGAGCAGATCCCGTGATTTCCAAATCCTCTCACACTGGCAGTTCTGAGTATTACTAAACGGTGAACACGCACAGAACTGCCTGGACTGTCCCTCTCTCACTGACAGGTCAAAGAGAGGAGGTGGCTTAAGGGGCGGGGCTTATTTCCATGACAACCATCCAAACACCCTATCTATAATCAGTAGCTGTTTGAAATATTAAAATTAGACCACCAATAGTGGTCTCCCCCTCCCTAAACTTTTCTTTTTCAAACCTGTTCTCACGCTACAGTTAAGTCCGTTTATCCTGATGCACAGCATCAATTTCATTATGCCACTCTCTTCTGGAAGATTCCAACACAGAATAAAGTCTGAACTTAGACGAGGACTCTACAATCTGGCAACAATTTACCTTTCATCCTTTTTCTCTGCCTTTAAATCACTTCATCCTTCCTTTTCTTTTCTATTCATTAATTTTACAGAACATTTTCTAACAATCTAGCATGAGTGAAAGTATGCCCTTAAAATGTATATGACTTTATTAATTTAACATTTTTAGCACCAATGTAGCAAATACTGTGCTACAAAGAAAGAATACCAAGAAACAAGATTGTCCCTACTCTCCAGGAGTTTAGACCATACACTATTCCCCTTCATGAATTATCATCCCAGCAAAGTGACTAACATACCATGATATGTTTGTTCTTCTGTGCCACTGAAGAAACTTTTCCCCTGCCTGAAATATCCCCTTTCCTTTTCAAAAATCCAATTTAAAATCTACCTCTCTGACTCTCTTACCAAAAGGTCTTCTAATAACTCCCACAGCACTGCCACAGAGTTGCTTTTAACATTAACATATCATGTTTTCCTAGCAAAATTGTATTTCAAGAAAGAAGTGGTTAAAATCGTCAGAAGGGAGTGTCTTAAAACATATAGCAGAGTACAAAGATGGTTCGGTATATATTTTGATTAGTAATCAATGAAAAATAACTTATAAATTTGTGAGATTTTATTGAAATAGTAAAGAGTAACATTAGAAGTGTAAATTAAAGGGCAATGGTATTCTTGCAATAGCATTTCTCCAGTTGTGAGTTTTTTTTTTTTTTTTTTTGAGACAGAGTCTCACTCTGTCAACCAGGCTGGAGTAGAGTGGCACAATCTCGGTTCACTGCAACCTCTGCGTCCCGGATTCAAGTGATTCTCATCTCAGCCTCCTGAGTAGCTGGGACTACAGGTGTACGCCACCATACCCGGCTACTTTTTTTTATTTTTATTAGAGACAGGGTTTCGTCATGTTGGCCATGCTGGTCTCGAACTCTTGACCTCAAGTGATCTGCCTGCCTCAGCCTCTCAAACTGCTGGGATTACAGGTGTGAGCCACCACGCCTAGCCAAGATAATTACTCTTGTCTACGTGGATGGTACCAAAGCCATCCAAATTTGATTTAAAAAATAAGCCTTCATGATTAGGCTTTCAGGCACCTTTATACTACAAGGTATAACAATTCTGAACAGTGCTGAACGGTAAACACATTGTGACTTAAAATCAGTTCTCCAGTCTTAATCATATCAAATGAAATGATCAAATCAATTTTCTGAACCTGCAAAGGGAAGAACTAGATGTTAAACAATGGTGATACCATCAGGATATAACAAGTATATTACGAAATCTAGTCTGAAACAATCTGTTGGCCTTATTTTTCTTTTTTTTTTTTCTTGAGACAGAGTCTCGCTCTGTCGCCCAGGCTGGAGTGCAGCGGCGCAATCTCGGCTCACTGCAAGCTCTGCCTCCCGGGTTCATGCCATTCTCCTGCCTCAGCCTCTCCGAGTAGCTGGGACTACAGGCGCCCGCCACCACGCCCGGCTAATTTTTTGCATTTTTAGTAGAGACGGGGTTTCACCGTGGTCTCAATCTCCTGACCTCGTGATCTGCCCGCCTCGGCCTCCCAAAGTGCTGGGATTACAAGCATGAGCCACCGTGCCTGGCCGGCCTTGTTTTTCATATTAGTAATAAATGCTTAGAAAAAGAACAATTCTTAATGATGGTAGGTCGAAATCCAGATGACATGTCATATTAACTCACAAATGTTCTGGTTGTATTTAGTTTTTAAAAATTTCCTTTTGGCCGGGCGCAATGGCTCATGCCTGTAATCTCAGCATTTTGGGAGGCTGAGGCGGGTGGGTCACCTGAGGTCAGGAGATCGAGACTAGCCTGGCCAACATGGCGAAACCCCGTCTCTATTAAAAATACAAAAATTAGGCCGGGCGCGGTGGCTCAAGCCTGTAATCCTTGCATGGGCAAGGACTACATGACTAAAACACCAAAAGAAATGGCAACAAAAGCCAAAATTGACAAATGGGATCTAATGAAACTAAAGAGCTTCTGCACAGCAAAAGAAACTACCATCAGAGTGAACAGGCAACCTACAAAATGGGAGAAAATTTTTGCAACCTACTCATCTGACAAAGGGCTAATATCCAGAATCTACAACGAACTCAAACAAATTTACAAGAAAAAAACAAACAACCCCATCAAAAAGTGGGCAAAGGACATGAACAGACACTTCTCAAAAGAAGACATTTACGCAGCCAAAAAACACAGGAAGAAATGCTCATCATCACTGGCCATCAGAGAAATGCAAATCAAAACCACAATGAGATACCATCTCACACCAGTTAGAATGGCCATCATTAAAAAATCAGGAAACAACAGGTGCTGGAGAGGATGTGGAGAAGTAGGAACACTTTTACACTGTTGGTGGGACTGTAAACTAATTCAACCATTATGGAAGTCAGTGTGGCGATTCCTCAGGGATCTAGAACTAGAAATACCATTTGACCCAGCCATCCCATTACTGGGTATATACCCAAAGGACTATAAATCATGCTGCTATAAAGACACATGCACACGTATGTTTATTGCGGCACTATTCACAATAGCAAAGAGTTGGAACCAACCCAAATATCCAACAACGATAGACTGGATTAAGAAAATGTGGCACATATACACCATGGAATACTATGCAGCCATAAAAAAGGATGAGTTCATGTCCTTTGTAGGGACATGGATGAAACTGGAAAACATCATTCTCAGTAAACTATCGCAAGGACAAAAAACCAAACACCGCATGTTCTCACTCATAGGTGGGAATTGAACAATGAGAACTCATGGACACAGGAAGGGGAACATCACACTCCAGGGACTGTTGTGGGGTGGGGGGAGGGGGGAGGGACCGCATTAGGAGATATACCTAATGCTAAATGATGAGTTAATGGGTGCAGCAAATCAACATGGCACATGGATACATATGTAACAAACCTGCACATTGTGCACATGTACCCTAAAACCTAAAGTATAATAATAAAAAAGAAAAAAAAATTACAAAAATTAGGCCGGGCGCGGTGGCTCAAGCCTGTAATCCCAGCACTTTGGGAGGCCAAGGCGGGCGGATCACATGGTCAGGAGATCGAGACCATCCTGGCTAACACGGTGAAACCCCGTCTCTACTAAAAACACAAAAAATTAGCCAGGCGTGTTGGTGGGCGCCTGTAGTCCCAGCTACTCGGGAGGCTGAGGCTGGAGAATGGTGTGAACCCGGGAGGCGGAGCTTGCAGTGAGCCGAGATCGCGCCACTGCACTCCAGCCTGGGAGACAGAGAAAGACTCAAAAAAAAAAAAAAAAAATTAGCCGGGTGTGGTAGCAGGCCCCTGTAATCCCAGCTACTCAGGAGGCCGAGGCAGGAGAATCGCTTGAACCCGAGAGGCAAAGGTTGTAGTGAGCCAAGATCACACCACTGCACTTCAGCCTAGGCAACAGAGCAAGATTCTGTTTCAAAAAAAAATTAAAAAAAATAAAAAATTGAAAAAATTTCCTTTCTTTCCTTCTTTTTTTAGAGACAGAGTCTCACTCTGTCACCCAGGCTAGAGGGCAGTGATGCAATCATAGCTCACGGCAGCTTCAGACTCCTGGGCTCAAGCCATCCTCCCACTTCAGTCTCTCAAGTAGCTAGGATTAGAAATGGGAGCCACTGCACGTGGCAAAAAAAAAAAAAAAAAAAAAAAATTCATTTTTAATAATTACTTTGTTGACCTCCAACCTGTTCTGTGCTACCACCTCTATCAACCCAATAATTTTTTCCACTTAACCAATTTTCTTTAGCAAGTATTATTTTATTTCACTTTTGTCATCTTTTCTTATATGAGTATTTACATTATGTGGTGTTTATGCCTTACAACAGTAATATGATGAAATGAGACTTTATTTTAGAGTTTAGAAGGCAGCAAGGCAAATGTGCAGTCTCCCTTAGGAATAACAATTCCCTATAGTACCATCTGCAATTTTCTGATTGCTTATATTGGAAAAATATACATGTAATAAACTGAACTGCCTATATGATTGAAAAATGGGGGCTATTTTGTTTAAAAATCTGCTTAATATAGCTATCCCATATAGTAATATATAATATAGAAAGTTTTCAGTAAAATCATGGTAGTACTTCACATTAAAGGGATAAATTTTTTAGCTAGATGAGTAGTATAGATCCTCCAGTCCAAATTCAATTTCTCAATTATAATAGGATTGAAGTGACCTCCCAAAGTCATCTTGTTGTTTAAGCCAATCTATTTACTTCTGGATCACTAATCTTTATCCCATACCACACTGCTGCTAATGTTTCTAAATATAATTCATTAACTGCACATGTTGATGTGTTTGATGTGTAAAAAAGCCAACTCATACAAGGTTCTGGTGAGTAATTTCTGGGTTTTATTTTACTACTTTTACCAGAAGAAAATAATTTTAAGCCAAGAGCTTTTATTAGTCATACATAATAACTAATAGTGAAAATAATCAAATGGAAATAGCACACAGTTATATCATTATATTCTAAGAAACTGGAAAAATCACCTCTAAGGTTTTAACTTTCTTTTATAATCCTGAACATAAAAAAAAATTCAAAATTATCTCCAAAACTATCTGATATTTAAACAAAATATTCTAAAAGTATAATATTATTAAACATTATAAATTAACTGAATCCTTTTTTGGAAGTTTAAGAAACACTAAGAAGTTTAAGGAAAAAATAAAAGAATCCACATAAGATTTAAATAATTTACACTTCTATAAAATGCACTAAATATTTGGCACTCAAAAGAAAAGTGACGTAGTTCATGTTAATGGCCAGCTTAGGACATTAACATGAACATTAATATTAACATTAAGGAATTTAAAAGTTCCTTTTTAAACCTAGAAATTCAAAGAATTTCCCCTTCTCTAATCAAGATATACATTTTCTTTAACAACTCGAGAGCTTTCAAAGCATAAACGTCATTCTTTCATTGTAACAATAATAAGTTTAAATTCTCAGCTTATTTCAAGTATATATTTTATCTGTGTAATGTGTTTGCAATCACTGTAAACCTCTGTCGCAGGAACTCTCTTTTTTGTATTAGAAAATTTTCAATAGTATTGGCTTCTTTGAAGAGTTCATCTATCTCATCAATGTAAGACGCATCTACTGCTGCTCTCTCACTAATAGGAAAAAAAGTTGTATATTAAACTAAGTAGATATAAACAACATCATTATGTTGTTCTTCATTACGCAATATTTGTTAACTATTTCATTTAAATGGCTTTATGTGCCACAGAACTTCATTAATTTACTAATACTCTTCAGAAAAAAAATTAGTCCCACAAATATTTTTGACTACTCAAAAAGGTCTCCTGACACAACAGGAAGTGTATCTTATACATTATAACACTAATATTCAATTATATACATTATTTTTACAACCATACAAACCACTATCCAAGGATAATGACTGTCCAGCAGTGTAAAAAAAATACTCTATAAACATATTAAGCTAATAAAATATTTAAATTTGGTCTTAAAATAGATATAGGTAAAATATAAATGCAGTCATCCCTCAGTATCCATGGGGTATTGGTTCCAGAATCCCCCACAGATACCAAAGGAACATCCCTCATAGATATTCAAGTCCCTTATATAAAATGCCATAGTATTTGCATATAACCTAAGAACATTCTGCCATATAATTTAAATTATTTCTTGATTACTTATAAGACCAATACCATGTAAATGCTATGTAAACAGTTGTTATACTGTATTGTTTGAAAAATAATGACAAGAAAAAAATGTCTGTACATGTTCAGTACAGACACAACCACCCTTTGTTTCCAAATATTTTCAATGTGTGGTTGATTGAATCCACAGACTCAGAATCCATCGATATGAAAGGCTGACTCTCTATGACATAAATATTTATCTTTAATATCAGTCTGTTATCATTAATTTCACCAAACATTTTTCTCAAAGAGGTATTTACATAAAATTTAAAATGTAATGTCATCTAATTACAGACCAAGATATATACAGTCTAGTATTAGCTTGGCAAGAGTAAAAAAAAAAAAAAAAGGATTTTTAGTGGAAAAGTTGATACTATTCTCTGAAAATAACCAACTAATCTATTATAAGGGACTGAGGTAGAATAAAAAATTCCAGAGTTTTAATTACTGGAGAGGTTTGGCAGCCACAGAATTAAACTAACCAATACAGAGTTTCCAGAAGAAAACTAACATAAAGACCCCAGAGAATATACTGTAAGTACTTGCCTTAAAAGCTTTGCATAGGTAGACAACATTAGATTAATTTCCTTGCTCACATCTGTTCAAGAAAAATCATGTAAGTTATAAAATATAACAAACTTTCTGCATTATAAAACTGATGTTTAGAAATAGAAACATTTTATACATCACCATTTAAATCTTTCTCCAAGGCTTCATCTTTATAAAATAGTCCGGAAATTTCAGAGAAAGATGAATCTGATTTTCCAAGAGAGGACAGCTGTGGACTATCTGGCACTGGAGACTAACAGAACAAAATAAAGAAAACAGATACAGTCAATAAGATTTTCAGGACATACATATTTTGTTTATTAAGAAAAAGCAAATAAAACATTTTTCAGAAAAAGGCAAACATGTTAGAAAGCATATGACTTAGTCATTTGAGTTTTTATTATTAAGGAAATGTACAGGCCCAAGAAACACTTTGCTCAATATATTAAATTTTATTTTGCTTTTCAACTAGACTTTGCTTTTCATTTGTTTGTTTTTGTGACAAGTTCTCGCTCTATCACCTTGGCCAGAGTGCAGTGACACAATCTTAGCTCACTGTAGCCTCCTAGATTCAAGTGATCCTCCTGTCTCAGACTCCTGAGTAGCTAGCTAGGACTACAGGCACATTCCACCATGCCCAGCTAGTTTTGTGTTTTGTCGCCCCGCCCCGCCCCGCCTCGCCTCGTTTTCAGAGACAAGGTATTGCAGTGTTGCCCAGGCTGACCTGAAACTCTTAGCCTCAAACGACTCTCCTGCCTCAGCCTCCCAAAGCACTAGGATTACAGACATGAGCCAATGCGCCCAGCCTTAAATTAGACTTTAAATGTGGTTTTAAACTCCTGTTGAAAAAGCGTCTGGTATCTTCAACCAGTAGATGTTCTCATAGCAATGAAGCTAAACGCAATTTAGATAATAGCCAAATGCTTGCGAAATTTTGCAAAATAATATAATCTTCAAGGGAGCAAATCATGTCCCAAATGCAACAGATCAATTGGTGGGGGCAGTAGTAAAGGACAGGATACTGTGCTCTTTAAAAAGATCAGTAACTATAGTACCTAGTTAATCTTACTTATCACAGCAAAATAATTACATAAAATCCTATGGATCATAAAGGCACAGACTCACTTCTGTCTCTAGATCTCAAGCTACCAAAAAGAAATCTCCCAATAGTTTCTTGGAGGCCTATACTTAGTGAAAAAGCAGCTGGAATCAACATAGTTCCTGCTATGTTGTAGGACAATCCTAGCTCTGGGCATACGAATACATTAAATTTCACTTATCTATAGAGCTTTCTTACAGGGAAGAAATTCGAGTAGTATGTAAAACAGAATAAAAGATTAAGCCTCCATAGGCATACAGCTTACCTCCAATTCTCTTGGCCTCTTGCAATTTCTATTATCAGGCTTTACAAGGTGATTTGCCATCATATTCCGAAGGCACCAGCTACAAAGCTTAGAACAATGCCAGATTTAGGTACAAACTCCATGCTACAAGCTCTCTGGAACCCTTCCCTTTTTCCCACTCCTACTGCTGATGTTAATTTAGACTGTCATTATCTGTCACTTTCCTAAACTCAATTTCTCCCTCCTCTAAATCATTCTATCAACTATTTGGGTAATCTTTCAAAACTTTGATTACTGCATTCCTTTAACTCAAAAACTTTCATTGTTCCAGAATAAGCTGAAATTCCATGATATGGCCTTCAAGGTCCTGTACTATCTGGTGCAAGCCTACTAGTCCTATCATTTTCAACTACTCCTCTCTATGTACTTAGCCAAATGAGTCTCTCTGGCAATTCTGCCTTGTTTCAGGACTGGCTCAGTTAGGATTCTTCTATCTTCGGCCGGGCGCGGTGGCTCACGGCTGTAATCCCAGCACTTTGGAAAACTGAGGCAGGAAGATCACCTGAGGTCAGGAGTTCGAGACCAGCCTGGCCAGCATGGTGAAACCCTGTATCTACTAAAAATTCAAACATTAGCCGGGCGTGGTGGCAGGCGCCTGTAATCCCAGCTACTCGGGAAGCTGAGGCGAGAGAATTGCTTGAACCCAGGAGAGGGAGGTTGCAGTGAGCCGATATTGTGCCATTGCACTCCAGCCTGGGCAACAGAGCAAGACTCCACCTCAAAAAAAAAAAAAAGGATTCTTCTATCTTCACAAAATCTTAATGTTGAAACAGGTCTTACAGTTCATCTAATTCAATCTCATTTTTTACAAGTGAGAAAACAGGGACAGTGACGGTGGATCAAGTGACACCAGTAAGACTGAGCTAAACTAGAACCGAGGTCTCACTCTTCGAGTTTGAGGTTATTCCCACTGTCCAACCTTACTTTAAAGTAGCTTCAAATTTTACTTGTACTTTTCCATAAATTCGGAAGGCATTTTCCCTAGGAGTCCAAACGTTGAAACCTGGAAGGGTATAGTCGCTGTGTCTTTGAGATGAGGGGAGCCCTGTCTATATTCAAGTTATCAAATGACTTTGTTGTTTTTGAGAAACGATGCTGACTTGGGTAACTCTAACGCATCTGTTTAATTAGTCCTATAAAATATGCATATATAGAAGACAGAGCAACAACAAATTTGAAAGATGCTTATTAAGTAAATTCTGTATCGTACGTCTCCATTCCTGCCAGTACCTTTATAGTATGTAAGTTTACGTGCTGCAATAGTATTAATAGTATCTAGAAAATACTACACATGCACAGCAGTGCTAACTTTGCCTTGGAAGGTGGAAAATCCTTCAGAGAAGCCAACAGGCAGATTTTTCTCTCCTCCCTTCCCCTTCTAATTCTCCCTTTCCCTTTCACCCCCTTCTCTTCTCTCCCAAAGTAACACTGTGCCCCTATGTCAAATGAAAACTTATAATGAAGTAACTGTTTCTGCAAAAATAAGTTCGTTTTCCTGTCATAGCTCAAGGCCTCAGCAGATACAGGCCTGGTGGACGGGCTGGTCTTCGTTGTGTGCCAAACACTGACCACTGCCCTGGCTCTGCCATCTTAGGCTTAGTGACCTGGCTGTTACTAAGCACTGTCCCCTCTGCCCCATGCAGCTGTCTCCTTCTAGTCTTCTCCCTCTTCTCAACGCCATCCTAGCCCCTCAGGCCATTTCGCCTCCATTTTTCCTCACTTCTCACCGCCCCTCCCCACTTCCTCCCTACTGTTGCTTCCGTCCCACTAGAGCCCCTCAGGGGAAGCTTCCATCCTCTCGCCCTTCCTCGTGTCACAGTCCGTCACATTCTCACAGGCGCCCATCCCTCCGGCCCCACCCCAAGGCCAATGTACTTCGCAGTATGGGGACCTTCCTCGTCAGCGAACGCGAGGGAGTGAAGACGCCGGGCGCTGGATGCTCGGACTTCGCGGGTGGAGGTGGGAAGCGCGCCGCACTCCCAGCAGCCCCCGCACGAGTCACGTGACGGCCCCCCCGGCCCCCCCCAACTGTCCCACCCCCACTTCCCCACCGCAGCCTCCCAGAGCCTGGCCCCACGGAAGGGCAGTTTTTTTCTGGTTTTCTCCCGCTCTTTCCCCTCGACTTGGAATAGTCGTGAAACAAAAATCTCTCCCTGCCACCCTGTGTGTGTTTGAATGAGGAGAAAATCTGAAACTGGTCAAGAAAGAACAAGGAAGACTGGCCAAAGCAAGGCCGGGGTGTGTCCCAGCGGCTTAGAATCTCAGCAAAGGAACACAAAATAGCACATCCACGGCCTCTTTTCGAGTAAAATTTACTTGGTTTGTTTGCAGATGCTGTGTTTGCAGGAAAGCTTTAATCACGTGATCCCCTGGCCCACAAGCAAGGCTTTTAGATCCAGAGCCTCCGTTACTACCCCTCTTCCTCTTTGGTGCAACCAAACTTTCAGAATCACACCTTCTTAGAAAATTCTTCCCCGGGTCTGTCAATAAGTTAAGTCAATTTAATTGGCAACAGCTATCAAAAAGTGTTGCATAACACACATGGCTCACATAATTGTAGCTTTGCCTCATCGGGTGCTTTAATGTGGAGGCTTTGACCTGCAATTTCAAAGATAAACATTCCAAGCTTATGCCCAGTTAGTGGATGTGGAAGAAAAAAACAAAGCAAATTACCTCATAACACAAAAGTCAATAACACACATCCATAATCTCCAGGTACAAAATCTTACATCTTAGAGAACTATATTTAACACTTACATACATTACTAAGGTTTTTTTTCTCCTTTTGCTTGATTAAATGTTAGTTATCATCAAGCCTTGGAAGTATTGCGTGTGTGTATATTTATTTGCTGTTTGTGACGAAGCCAGGTGTTTTAATTAAGTTCCTAGAAAATAAGCGTTCAATGTGTTTAATCTGAGTTGCTAATATTGTGAAATATAGGCCACGTAACTAAATACTAGCCTAGATAACTATGGCGAAGTAAGGAGTCTCAAACACTGTCCCAGAACAATAGCAATCTGTGTTGAATTTTTACCCTCTGTGGTAAAATGAAGGGAAAAGGAATGAAGTTGTAGTTTGCCTTAATTTTTATCTTTATTGTTTCAGACGCCTGAGCAGTATAAAGTTTTCATCAAGTCAAATATATTCACTTTAAAGTGACTGTGCTTTATTCTGATAACATGTCCTTCCTAATTTTGGGGGCACAGGTGAGATAAGTTTTATGAAATAAAAAGATAAAAATTCTTACATTTTTAGTGTCCTTACTTGGTAAAATGTAGAGTTGTCCACTATGTTTATCTCCTCCTCCTTATTATGATTACTGTTATTATTTTTAATGGTTCATTAAACCCAAGGGTCTGGGAAATACTCATGGAATTCATCTCACAGCCTTCACACTGTATGATATTTAAACAGGTGATTGTCCATCCGATTCTTAAAATATTTCCAAGAAAAATGATTCCACCTAATGCATAAATGCTTTCATGAGATTAAGATAACACCATGGACATTTTATTTTATTTTATTTTTTAAATCTTAACCTCCATTGCATAAGCTAAATGGGTAGGAATAAGTGAGATGATATAGATATTGTTATCTAGAGCTTCAAAATATTCAAAGGGCTGTCATCATTATCTCATTTAATCTTTGAAAACAACTCTATGAAGTACAAAGGACATTGAGACATTTGGATTGCTCTATATCAAAGAAAAAAGTGTTTGTCCCAAAACTTCAAAATGTGTAAATTACACATTCTGCATCTTTACAGCTGGAGAAAATTCACTGGCAATGGAATATTTAAAATTAGAGCTTGCTTAGTGCTCTGCTTCTGATGACTACTTGATCCCACTTCATGCTTTCGTGTTAATTGGCCCAATTGGACTCTACAGTTGGAAGGTGAAAACTTACTATTTCAACTTGAGTCATGTATGTATTCTTATCATATACTTCTTAAAGGTACTATTTTTTTCTTCTGATAGTCACCACACCAAGCACTTCCAGCCACCCTGCCACAGACTTCCTTTGTAATCACTGCTGAAGGACATGGTGTTTTTATGACTTCCCGAAATGAAAACCCTATCTTGTTTTTAAAACAAACAAACCAACAAAAAGTAGTGTTTATGTAAGCATTTTGTTACCTGACTCTAGGAACCCCTCTGTTTTTATATCATCCCTGTACTGGCAAAACACAAAAACAAAATGCCACCTTGCTAATTCCCTTCCTAGCAAAGTAATACAGGTTAGCACATGTTCAAGAAAAAAATGGCTAAGAAATTTTGTTTCCACTAATTATTTTCAAGACTGTGATATTTACACTCTGCTCTTCAGAAGTTACATTTTATAAGACTATTTTTTAACGAGTTGAACATAAGCCCTAAAAATATGTATCCTTAAATTGTATTTCAAATATTTTAAGTCAGTCTTTGCTATCATTCCAGGAATAGAAAGTGTTAACACTGGAAACTGTAAGTAAATATTTACCCTCTTACCTGAATTTTGGTATCCCTCTCCCCAAGCTTACTTTCTGTTGCAGAAAATGTAAAAATTATTAAATAAAATTCTAATGATGGTATCCATGTGGTTTGCATCTGATATAGCAGATAAAGAAGGTTTATGAAAATGGACTCCTGTTCCACTGAAAAGTAAATCTTAATGGCCTGTATCAACTATCCTTTGACACTATATTGAGCTTGGGAGGAAGGGGAAGTCCTGAATGAGGTTATAAAGTAAAAGAAATATTTGCAAAATGTTCCTTTTTTTAAAATGTTACATTTTAGAAATATTTTAAGTGTTGTAACATCGTAGGAATTACCCCAATAGGACTGATTATTCCGCATTGTAAAATAAGAAAAAGTTTTGTGCTGAAGTGTGACCAGGAAGTCTGAAAATGAAGAGAGACAGATGACAAAAGAAGATGCTTCTAATGGACTAAGGAGGTGCTTTCTTAAAGTCAGAGGTACTCAGAAAGAGGTACAGGTTTTGGAAGGCACAGAGCCCCAACTTTTACAGAAGAAAAGATTTCATGAAAATAGTGATACTACATTAAAAGAAGTACTCATATCCTCCGCCACTTTATTTCAACTTCTATTGCCCTAGGAAAGAGCCTGTTTGAAGGCGGGCCCAAGGAGTGCTGGCAGCAGTCTCCTCCCTCCACCTTCTTCCTCATTCTCTCCCCAGCTTGCTGAGCCCTTTGCTCCCCTGGCGACTGCCTGGACAGTCAGCAAGGAGTTGTCTTCCAGTGCATTTTGCCTTCCTGGCTGCCAACTGTGGCTGCTAAAGCGGCTGCCACCTGCTACGGTCTACACAGCCTCGGGAAGAGGAAAGGGACCTCAGACCTTCCAGATCGCTTCCTCTCGCAAGAAACTATTTGTCGCAGGTAAGAAATATCATTCTTCTTTATTTGGAAAGTCAGCCATGGCAATTAGAGGTAAATAAGCTAGAAAAGCAATTGAGAGGAATATAAACCATCTAGCATCACTACGATGAGCAGTCAGTATCAACATAAGAAATATAAGCAAAGTCAGAGTAGAATTTTTTTCTTTTATCAGATATGGGAGAGTATCACTTTAGAGGAGAGGTTCTCAAACTTTTTGCTCTCATGTTCCCTTTACACTAAGCACATCAAATGTTAGCATAAGTAACACGTTTAAAGATAACTATGTACTTTTTTAACAACCAAAAAAAGCATAAAGAGTGACACTTTTTTATTTTTACAAGTGTTTTAACTGGGTTAATAGAAGCCATATAGATCTGCTGGATTCTCATCTGCTTTGCATTCAGACTATTGCAATATTGCACAGAATGTAGCCTCTGGTAAACTCTTTTGTACGCTCATGAGAGAATGAGTGAAAAAGACAAATTACGTCTTAGAATTCTTAGAAATAGCTTTCACTTTAGGAACGCCCTGAGAATCACTGCTTTAGAGTGGTAAAATAAATAAGCTTCTCTTTAAAGGGAGTCTCAAGACAGAATCAGTTACATTAAAAGCAAACAAAAAATTTGCCCATGGTTAGTCATCTTATGAAATCTGCCACACCTTTGGACTGGGCTACAATTGGATAATATAGCATTCCCCGAGATAATATTCTTTCACAATTAAGGAAAGGGCTGAATAAATATCTCTGTTTGAAGTTGAATAACAAAAATTAAGACCCCCTAAATTTTAGGACACCTAAAATTCCTCTTTTTTGCCTATATTCAGCTACTTTAAGTTCTATTAAATCTTCTTTCAGGGCAGGTGCAGTAGGTCATGCCTAGAATCTCAGGCAGGCCTGAGCCCAGGAATTTGAGACCAGCCAGGGCAACACAGTCTCTACAAAAAAATAAAAAATTACCTGGGTGTGTTGGTGCATGCCTGTAGAACTACTCAGGATGCTGAGGATTGCTTGAGCCCAGGATAGTCAAATCTGTGGTGAGTTCAGCCACTAAACAGAGCGAGACTTTCACAAACAAACAAACAAAAACTTCCTTCAAAATAACTTTTTATCTGCAATGTTTTCCTATTGCCCGTGAGATTAAATTTACTCTTTTACCTGATTTCCAAAGCCCTCCATAATCTAATCCCACTTTACCTTGTGTTCACTGCAAAACAGCAGGACTGTTCCACTACAATCCAAAAATCACAGGCTGGGTGCAGTGGCTCACACCTGTAATCCCAGCACTTTGGAAGGCCAAGGCAGGTGGATTGCTTCAGCTCAGGAGTTCAAGACCAGCCTGGGCAACATGGCAAAAACCCTGTCTCTCCAAAACATACAAAAATTAGCCAGACGTGGTAGTATGTGCCTGTAGTCCCAACTACTCAAAAGGCTGAGGCAAGAGGATCACTTGAGCCCAGGAGGTCAAGGCTACAGTGAGCCATGTTCGCTGTGTCACGCACTCCAGCCTGGGTGACAGAGCCAGACCATGTCTCAAAAAAAAAAAGAAAGAAAAGAAAAGAAAGGGAAAAAAAAATCGCTCTATTCAGTTCACCCCCACCACAACATTGTTTTGATTATCACATAAATGCTGGTCCATTTCCTTCTCTATCTATTCAAATCTTTAAGCATTCTTTGAGATTCAATTCTCCTTTTCAAACTAGGCCATTTAAACTACATCAGTTCCATTTTGATTTTTTGCTTTGAGTCTACAGACTCAAAAACAAAAACTTAAAAACTTATTTTTTTCTTCTACTCTCACCTCTTACACACTCACATACACGCATTCATAATAAGATGGCAGAATGTTCAAGGATAAAATGATTTATAGAACTGAAAAGTTAGGTTTTGATCTTGTTGCTGTCAAGCCGACTACCTACCTGATCTCAGGGAATTAGTTACGTAGCATGCTCCCTCATTTCATCCCATACCTATTCAACAGGATTGGAACTCCACAGCAAGGATAAACATAATCATAGTTGCTCTTCAAGTTCAAGGCGTTTTAACTTTTAATCTAGTAGTATGTTTGTTGTTGTTGTTGTTGTTGTTTGTTGTTGTTGTTGTGTGAGACGGAGCCCTGCTCTGTCACCCAGGCTGGAGTGCAGTGGCATGAACTCGGCTCACTGCAACCTCCACTTCATGGGTTCAATCAGTTTTCCTGCCTCAGTGTCCCAAGTAGCTGGGACTACAAGGCATATGTCACCATGCACGGCTAATTTTTGTATTTTTAGTAGAAACGGGTGGGTTTCACCATGTTGGCCAGGCTGGTCTCGAACTCCTGACCTCAAGTGATCCAGCTGCCTCGGCCTCCCAAAGTGCTGGGATTACAGGCGTAAGCCACCGTGCCCAGCCTAATAGTATGTTTTTAAACTCTTAGTGGCTTAACAACGCTGATTGTATAATAAATATGCCATAAATATGTACTGTCTTAGAATTATGAAGAAGTGGTTACTAGGCCATTTGCCACATATCATTGGTTCTCTCCTTACAGCTTTAACTAGAGTCTAGAATTTCAGGTTGGTAGAGCTGGAACAGACCTTAAAGATCGACTATCCAACTTCCTTGTCCAAATGAGGAAACTGAGACCCTTAAAATTAAGTGACTTGCCCCAGACAAAACTGGAACTCATGTGTTCTAATTTCCATCATGAAATTCTACCATTCACTAGCCTCTGGCTAGTTGTCAAAGTATTGCATAACTAAATTTTTTTGTTTGTTTTAAAGAACAAATTGTCACTGCTTACTCCTGGGAGGATCTTTCTGAGGTGGTTTATAACTCTTAAAAAAAAAAAAAAAGTCAATAGTCTGAGAATTTTAGATGAAATAGTCAAAGCATTTTTATCCAATGGATACTATTATTTTCATAGATCAGAGTTAAAGCAAAGAAACATGGATGAGAAAGGAAGAGGAAAATTGAGGAGAGGAGGAATGGGGATGAGAACACACCACTTGTAATCAGTCATAGATGTATTGAGAACTAACAAGAAGAACTGTAAGAAAATAAGAATGAAGAATTCAAAATCAACACATGAAATAAAAAAGAAACTACTAGGGAAAAATGGAGAAGACATTAGAAAAATTATTCTATTTTTTAAATTCTGTTTTCAGGCTTCCCTCCTGTTCTTCCTCCTTCTCATTGGCTTTCAGGTAGAGGGAAAGTTTAAGATAGAAAAAATATGTATATTCTACACATCCCTTTCTATGCTGTTGTCATGGCAACAAGGTTTATCATAGCAAACTTTTATTCATACAACATTTATTGAGTTCTTACTGTGTGGTAAGCTCTTTCCAGGTGTTGAAGATTCAGGGGGAAAAAGGACAACTCCTTGTCTTAAAACTCAGATGGAAGCTGAACAGACCTATTTTTAATCAAAGTAATCTCAATTCAGGGTAGTAAGAGCTATTTAAGAAGCATGAACAGGTGTGAAGGAGGTGGGACTCAGAGGAGAGAATAATTAGCTAGGAATGAAAGAGCAGAGAAGTTTTCATAGAGGAACTATTAAAGCTGGGAGATACGGGATGACAGATGAGGCAGGGTTTGCAGAAAAAAAAAAAAAAAAAAAAAAGCAGGGGAAGGGGAAGTTCTGGCCTGGCAGAGAGAATAACTCTGGCAACAATAGAGGAGAGTCTGGAAGCAAGAAAACCAAGTAGAAGAGTATTAAACTAGAAGATGCCAGGGGTGATGAGGGCTTGATTTAAAACAGTGCTGTTGGAGACGGAGAGGAGATACCAAATTCTGGAGACATTTCTGAGTTAGAATCTACAGTATTTATCAGACAAAGGAAAGATTAGACAAAGGAGTTAAGAATGACTCCCAGGTTTCAGTTTTGGGCAGGTAACTAGGACATGTTTTGAAAAGTAATTTATTAGATCTCTTACCATTGGAACTATGTATCTGGAGCCAAATTAAAATTTGTACGTGTATATAACTCTCCCCCCCCACCAGTAACTACTACCCTAACTCTCTACTTTGTAGCCAGACTTCCTAAAAGAATAGTTTGTAGTCACTGTCCTTACTTTTCCCCCTCCCATTCTGTCCTAGATATTTGTCCACCTACCATCTGCTGCCTCCACTTTACCCAAACTGTTCTACGGTTACCCAAAACTTCCTAATTGCCAAATTCAATGAACAAGTTTAAGCTATATGTAAATTAGGAGCTCTGCAGTTTCTGATTTCAAGCAGCCCCTCCTGAAACTCTTTCTCTTTTGACTTCTGTGATACATCTCAGATTTACAAAACTGAACTAATTATTTTACACTTGAGCTGTATTTTCATTCTTTTTTCTTAATGAATGAGGTAACCACTCAACAAATTGCCCAATCCAAAAACTACGAAGTCATCCTCAGTTCCTCCTTCTTCTGTTTGACCCACAACAGATCAGCTGAGAAATCCTGCTGTTTAGTATCTCTTGAATTCACTACCTTATTTTATAGCCTCATCAACTCTTAATTGTTAAAATTGCTTCAGTAGTTGTTGTCTGACCTCTGTCCCATCTTGTTCAATCAGGTCCATTCTTTTGTTCTTGGTGGTGGTGTTTTTTGTTTTTTTTTTTTTTTGAGACGCAGTCTTGCTCTGTCGCCCAGGCTGGAGTGCAGTGGCGCAATCTCGGCTCACTGCAGGCTCCGCCCCCCGCGGTTCACGCCATTCTCCTGTCTCAGCCTCCCGCGCGTAGCTGGGACTACAGGCGCCCGCCACCTCGCCCGGCTAATTTTTTGTATTTTTAGTAGAGACGGGGTTTCACCGTGTTAGCCAGGATGGTCTCGATCTCCTGACCTCGTGATCCGCCCGCCTCGGCCTCCCAAAGTGCTGGGATTACAGGCTTGAGCCACCGCGCCCAGCCTTTAATGTAATTTTAAATAATTTTATATATGATAATGTTATCCAAGTGCTAAGGGATGTATTGTTACTGCTGTGCAAAAAAAAAAAAAAAAAACCTCTAAATAAGTATGTTGAAACCAAGGTCATATGCAAGAAAACAATATTAAAAAGGCCAAAGTACCACCATAATAGGCTGTGTGGAGACAGCAGGCTACAAAACACTAGTAATAATGCTGAGAAAGTTGAAAAAAAGAAAGCAAGCAACAATATGCTTTGGTGGTTGTAGGTTTATGTAATCCAAGAATACCTCCTCTCAAACTTTTACGTTTTTTTCCAAAGAAAAGTTAACTTTGGCTGGGCGCAGTGGCTCACGCCTGTAATCCCAGCCTTTGGGAGGCCAAGGCA
Organism: Hylobates moloch; assembly: GCF_009828535.3. Taxonomy (NCBI): domain Eukaryota; kingdom Metazoa; phylum Chordata; class Mammalia; order Primates; family Hylobatidae; genus Hylobates; species Hylobates moloch. The sequence continues at coordinate 84,772,928 of NW_026652286.1, read as the reverse complement.
GGCAGATAACCCGAGGTCAGGAGTTCGAGACCAGCCTGACCAACATGGAGAAACCCACCCCCCTCACTACTAAAAGAATACAAAATTAGGCCAGGCACGGTGGCTCACCCCTGTAATCCCAGCACTTTGGGAGGCTGAAGCAGGAAGATCACCTGAGGTCAGTAGTTCGAGACAAGCCATGGAGAAACCCCGTCTCTACTAAAAATACAAAATTAGCCGGGCATGGTGGCACATGACTGTAATCCCAGCTACTCAGGAGGCTAAGGCAGGAGAATCACTTGAACCTGGGCAGTGGAGGTTGCAGTGAGCTGAGATCGCGTCATTGCACTCCAGCCTGGGCAACAAGAGCGAAACTCTGTATCCAAAAAAAAAAGAAAAGAAAAGTCAACCTTGAACTATGTGAGATCTTTAGAAATGCATTCTTTCTGTAAAATGTGACTACATTTGCCTTATTTATGGTAAAAATGTTGAGGCCTCAAACAACCCATGTTTTCTCAGTCTCCCTGCTGCCTAGCCTTTGTTCACATTGCTTCTTCTTGGTGGAAGCTCTTCCTCTGGCCTTGAAAATGCCTGCTTCTCTTTCAAGGAAGCACAGTCATCACTTCCTGTGGTAACCTTCTCCAGCACCATCAAACAGAAAGAATGAATCTCTTGTAAATTCAGCTCTTATATCATTCATTACATTATTTTGTAACTCTTTATAGATTCTTCTTTCCCACTAGACTCTTGAGTCACTGGAGAGTAGGAGCTAACTCTCATTCATGTGTGGTTTGGTCAGCTACTGGCCACATTCCTGATGCATAGTTCATGCTCAAACCTTAACTGGTGAATCAGCTCAAATATTGTCCTTCTCTAAATCCATTCACTCATTGACTAACTATGTACTCAAAATAGTAAACACCAGTAATTTAATCCAATTCCTGCCCATACTGCTGAATACATTTCAGGTGAATTACTTTAATAAATATGTGTGTATTACATAACATTAAGGTTTGTAGAGAAGATCATGCTAGTCATTATTTCACCAACTGATGACGAATCAAAACATAGAGTGCCTCTCAGGTTAACAAATGTCTGCCTTCTTAGTTAATGCAGTCATTAACAAACACCTTCTGATGCTGATAATAGGGCCGTGTTCGCAATGAAGCCATAAAGGTGAATAAAGAAAATGCCTTCATGGAGTTCACAGCCTAGTCATTATTGTTCTGATTTTTAATATTAATGTTGGTTTGGGTTTTGGTAAAAAATGTTTAGACTTATCTCAGTGATCTTTTCATCCTTTGCTATATTATTTTTCTCTAAGAGTCTTCCTTATCCCCTCCTTTAAAAAAGTAGGTGATAACTCTAAATTGTAAATTTAAATATTATAAATATTTAATATTTATAATATTTAAATATTTGATAAATATTTAAATTTTATAATATTTAAATGTTTATTTAAATTCATTTGTACATCAGTTTTTATTTTATTTAAATGTGTTGGCCAGGCATGGTGGCTGACACCTATAATCCCAGAACTTTGAGAGGCCAAGTCAGGCAAATCACTTGAGCTCAGGAGTTCGAGACCACCTGGGCAATGTGGTCAAACCCCATCTCTACCAAACATACGAAAACTTATCTGGGTGTGGTGGCACGCATCTGTGGTCCCAGCTACTTGGGAGGCTAAGATGGGAGAATCTCTTGAACCCAGGTGAGAGGGGTGGCGTGGATGTTGCAGTGAGCTGAGATCGTGCCACTGCACTCCAACCTGGGTGACAGAGTGAGACTCCATCTCAAAAAAAAATATTATTTAAATAAGATAAATTTAATAACTGTTCACACTTAGATGAGCATAAGGAACTAAACCTAGATAAAACTGTTAAATCAGGCCAGTGACTCATGCCTGTAATCTCAAGCACTTTGGGAGGCCAAGGAGAGAGAATGTTTTGAGTCCAGGAGTTAAAGACCAGCCTGGACAACATAATGAGATCCCATCTCTATTAAAAAAGAAAATAAACCTGTTAAATAGCTGCCAACTCACAAGTATTTGTGGTCAGCTTAATTTGCGTTAGGTTTTTTCAACTGAGTTTTAATTTCCTGCTTACATATATGCTTGCTTTTAGATTATGTTAGAAAGAATTTGAGTCAGTTCTCTACCTATGAACACAGTTTTATGGCTACTCCTCTATGTACCATTGACAATTGTGACTCACCCATCTTCCTTAGAGCCCCAACCATAACTGCCTTCAGGAACCCAAGGCACCACTGAATTCTAGTGTAGGGGCTCCCTAATTATTTTTGTGGCATGGGCTTTCATGGGAAATATGAAGACTGTGGACCCCTTCTCAGAACAATGTTTTTACAGACATAAAATTAAATACTTAACTGTATAAAGGAAACCTATTATATTAGAACAGAGTTATCAAAAAATTTTTACCGACTTCAAGTTACGCTACAAGGCTATAGTAACCAAAACAGCATGGTACTGGTATAAAAACAGACACATATGTCAATGGAACAGAATAGAGAACCCAGAAATAAAGCCACATACTAGGCCAACTGATTTTTGGCAGAGCTGACAGGAATATACAACGGGAAAAGGACACCAGTTTCAATAAATGGTGCTGGGAAAATTGGGTAGCTATATGCAAAAGGAATGAAAGTGGACCCATATCTCTCACCATGTATAAAAATCAACTCGCCGGGCGCGGTGGCTCAAGCCTGTAATCCCAGCACTTTGGGAGGCCAAGGCGGGCGGATCACGTGGTCAGGAGATCAAGACCATCCTGGCTAACACGGTGAAACCCCGTCTCTACTAAAAATACAGAAAAATTAGCCAGGCCTGGTGGCGGGCGCCTGTAGTCCCAGCTACTCAGGAGGCTGAGGCAGGAGAATGGCGTGAACCCGGGAGGCAGAGCTTGTAGTGAGCCGAGATCGCGCCACTGCACTCCAGCCTGGGCGACAGAGCGAGACTCCATCTCAAAAAAAAAAAAAAAAATCAACACAAGATGGATTAAAGACTTAAATGTAAGACCTGAAACTGTAAAATGGAAAAAAAAAAACCTAGAGAAAACTCTTCTGGACATTGGCCTAGGTAAAGAATTCATGAACAAGCCCTCAAAAGCACAGGCAATAAAAACAAAAATAGACATATGGGACTTAATTAAACTAGAGAGCTTCTATACAGCAAAAGAAATAATCAACAGAGTAAATAGACAACCTGCAGATTGGGAGAAAATACTTGCAAACTATACATCTGACAGGGGACTAATATCTCAAATTTACAAGGAACTCAAACAGCTCACAACAGAAAAACAAATAATCTCATCAAAAAATGAGCTAAGGACACAAGTAGATATTTTTCAAAAGAAGACATACAAATGGCCAACAAGCATGAAAAAATGCTTGTCAACACTAATCATCATAGAAATGCAAATTGAAACCACAATGAGATACTATCTTATACCAATCAGAATGGCTGTTATTACAAAAAATAACATATATTGTTGAGGATGCAGAAAAAGGAACCACTTAAGCACTCTTGGTGGGAATATAAATTTATAAAACCTCTATAGAAAATAATATGGTGATTTCTCAAATAAGTGATAGAACTACCCTTTGATCCAGCAATCCCACTACTGCGTATCTACCCAGAGGGAATCATTATACCAAAAAGATACCTGCATTTGTATGTTTATTTACAGCACTATTCACAATAGCAAAGATATAAAATCAACCTAAGTTGTTCATCAACTGATGGTTGGATAAAGAAAATATGGTGTGTGTGTGTGTGTGTGTGTGTGTGTGTGTGTGTGTGTGTGTGTGGTGTGTGTGTGTGTGTGTGTGTGTGTGTGTGTGTGTGTGTGTGTGTGTCTGTATGCATATATGCAATGGAATATTATTCAGCCATAAGAAAGAATGAAATCATCTGTTTTGCAGCAACATGGATGGAACTGGAGGCCATTATCTTAAGTGAAACGACTACGACTCAGACACAGAAAGGCAAATACCTCATGTTCTCACTTATGAGTGGGAGCTAAGTAGTGCAGATGCATAGACAATATAGAATGATAAACAGTAGAGACTCAAAAGGTGGGGGAAGTGAGAGGGAGGTGGATGAGAAATACTTAATGGATACAAAGTGTGTTATTCCAGTGATTGATACACTAAAAGCCCTAACTTCACCACTATGCAATATGTTCATGAAACAAAATTACACTTGTGCCCCATAAATTTATACAAGTAAAATAAAAATACAAAAAAACTTTATATGTAAACTTATCATAATAAGTACAAATGCTTATTGGCATAATAAGTACAAAGAAACATGTCTGATAGCATGGTTTTGACATTTGCTTCTCTGTCAAACACTTCAATTCACTGAAAGAAAACAGCTTATGATACATCCTTAAGAAAGCATGTTTACATTTCCCTTTTAAACTGGATATGAAACTCATTTAATAAAAACCAATGCAGAAAAGAAAAAATAAATTGTAAATTTAAATATTAATGTTTAATAAAATTTTATTTTATTTAAACTTATTAAATAAAATAATAACCATCCACATTTGGGTGTGTATAAGGAACTAAATCTAGACAAAACTGTTGTATAACACCAACTAACAACTATTTTGGGGTTAGCTTAATTCAGATTAATTTTTTTAAACTGAGTCTTAAATTCCTGCTTACTCTACCATACATGCTAGGCCTCATATCATGCTAGAAAAATTTTGAGCACAGATTTATGAATACTCTCCTGCATACCATTTAATTTTTAAACAAATTTTGATGCAGTATATATGTGCCTTTTTACCAACACATTAAATAATAAGATCTACTGTGAGAACTAAACTTCTGTAATTTCAAAGTAGTAATGAGTTTAAACCATGTCTCAAGATCTCTGCAATAATTGTAGCACAATAGAAAATAGGTATTTCTATTAATGACAGAGTCACACGTACTACTAATAATACTGTGGTTTGTTTCCTGCAACTAATCATGGAAGGAATGCTAAATTTCAGAAGTTGGTGAAAATACATGTGTATTTTTTTCCCCATCCAAGTTCACAGATTTCTCACACTGAGAACTCCTATTCCATAACAAAATTCTAGAAGCCCACACACCATATTCGAAGAGGGGCAGAAAGGAAGAGCAAATAGAAGGATTTAAATTTTTTTCAAATCCTGTATCCCTTGATTTTACAGCAAGATTGTATTTATGTATTACTTGTGTTAAAAATATAGTATAATCTAGACTCCAGATCAAAAACCACTGCTGCTCAGGGAGAAAGAGGGCCATCAAATGCCAGAGCACTTCAGCCTTCTCCCACCCTGCCTGTACCCTCAGATGGAAGCACTTTTTTATCATTGTTTCACCTTTACCACTTTGACAATGAAGTCACAAACCTTCCGCCTCTCACCCATAGGAACCCACTGGTTGTAAGAGAAGGATGAAGCCAGTCCTTCCTAAAGGGCAGGATTAGATGTGTTTCTGGCATCATCAGATGAAACTATATTTATATTGATAATATATTTATATTTCTCAAGGAATACTAAAATAATGATTCAGTTCAGTACTGGGCCATTTATCTACCCTTTATAATACTGTTTAATGAGAAAGTGCTTTCTATCTTCCAAGTATCTGATGATTTGTAAGAGAACACTTAAACATGGGTATTCATAAGCTGAAACTTCTGGCATTTATTGACTGTCAAGATTGTTCATCAGTATACTAGGTGATTGACTGACCACTGAACTTGAAGGTAGTATAAAGTAGTAGTAAAAGGTACAATCATTGTCTCTTAACAGATGGCTCTTTGCTTTCATTAGGAATAAAGATGGCTGCTGAACCAGTAGAAGACAATTGCATCAACTTTGTGGCAATGAAATTTATTGACAATACGCTTTACTTTATAGGTAAGGCTAATGCCATAGAACAAATACCAGGTTCAGATAAATCTATTCAACTAGAAAAGATGTTGTGGGTGAACTATTAAGTGACTCTTTTTGTCACCAAATTTCATTGTAATATTAATGGCTCTTAAAAAAAAATAGTGGACCTCTAGAAATTAACCATAACATGTCCAAGGTCTCAGCACTTTGTCACACCACGTGTCCTGGCACTTTAATAAGCAGTAGCTCACTCTCCAGGTGGCAGTAAGTGCACATCATGAAAATCCCAGTTTTCATGGGAAAATCCCAGTTTTCATGGGATTTCCATGGGGAAAATCCCAGTTTTCATGGGATTTCCATGGGAAAAATCCCAGTTTTCATGGGATTTCCATGGGAAAAATCCCAGTACAAAACTGGGTGCATTCAGGAAATACAATTTCCCAAAGCAAATTGGCAAATTATGTAAGAGATTCTCTAAATTTAGAGTTCTGTGAATTACACCATTTTATGTAAATATGTTTGACAAGTAAAAATTGATTCTTTTTTTTTTTTTCTGTTGCCCAGGCTGGAGTGCAGTGGCACAATCTCTGCTCACTGCAACCTCCACATCCTGGGTTCAAGCAATTCTCCTGCCTCAGCCTTCTGAGTAGCTGGGACTACAGGTGCATCCCACCATGCCTGGCTAATTTTTGTATTTTTACTAGAGATAGGATTTTGCCATGTTGTCCAGGCTGCTCTTGAACTCCTGATCTCAGATGATCCTCCTGCCTCGGCCTCCCAAAGTGCTAGGATTACAGGCAGGAACCACCACACATGGCCTAAAAATTGATTTTTATGATTAATCTTCTGTGAACAATTTGGCTTCATTTGAAAGTTTGCCTTCATTTGAAACTTTCATTTAAAAGCCTGAGCAACAAAGTGAGACCCCATCTCTACAAAAAATTGAAAAATATCCTGTGGACACCTCCTACTTTCTTTGGAGGCTGAAGCAGGAGGATCACTTGAGCCTAGGAATTTGAGCCTGCAGTGAGCTATGATCCCACCCCTACACTCCAGCCTGCATGACAGTAGACCCTGACACACACACACACAAAAACAAAACCTTCATAAAAAATTATTAGGTGAGTTTTCTTAGGTGACTTTCCATTTAAGCAATCAATTTAAAAGTAAAATCTCTTATTTTATAAAACTTATTTTTAGTTACATATTGAAATTTCTAAACCCTAGGTTTAAGTTTTATGTCTAAATTATCTGAGAACACACTAAGTCTGATAAGCTTCATTTTATGGGCCTTTTGGATGATTATATAATATTCTGATGAAAGCCAAGACAGACCGTTAAACCATAAAAATAGGAGTTCGAGAAAGAGGAGTAGCAAAAGTGAAAGCTAGAATGAGATTAAATTCTGAGTTGAAATACAAAATTTTACATATTCTGTTTCTCTTTTTCCCCCCTCTTAGCTGAAGATGATGGTAAAGTATAAATGAATTTATTTTTCTTTGCAAACTAAGTATCTGCTTGAGACACATCTATATCACCATTGTCAGCTGAGAAAAAAAAATGGTTCTCATGATACCAATGTATTTGGAAAGCCCATCTGCCCTCAAAGAAATGTGGACTCAGTAGCGCAGCTTTGGAATGAAGATGATCATAAGACATACAAAGAAGAACCTCTAGCAAAAGATGCTTCTCTACGCCTTAAAAAATTCTCCAGCTCTTAGAATCTACAAAATAGACTTTGCCTGTTTCATAGGTCCTAAGATTAGCACGAAGTCACGGATTCTGTTGCAGGGGGAGCGTTGCATAGGAAAAAGGGATTGAAGCATTAGAATTGTCCAAATTCGGTAACACCTCCTCTCAGAAATGCTTTTGGAAGAAGCCTGGGAGGTTCCCGGGTTGGGGGGGGGGGGGGGGGGCAGAAAATTCTGGAAGTAGAGGAGATAGGAATGGGTGGGGCAAGAAGACCACATTCAAAGGCCAAGATCTGAAAGACACCATGGCATTTATGATGAATTCAGGGTAATTCAGAATGGAAGTAGAGTAGGAGTAGAAGGCTGGTGAGAGAAGCCAGAGTGATAAACAGGGTGTAGAGCAAGACGTTCTCTTACCCCAAGATGTGAAATTTGGACTTTATCTTGGAGATAATAGGGTTAATGAAGAACAATATGTATTACCTAGGGTAAAGATTAGTTTGTTGTAACAAAGACATCCAAAGATACAGTAGCTGAATAAGATAGAGAATTTTTCTCTCAAAGAAAGTCTAAGTAGGCCACTCAGAAGCAGTATGGCTGGAAGCAACCTGATGATATTGGGACCCCCAGCTTTCTTCAGTCTTGTTACCCACCATCCCCCAGTTGTTGATCTCACTCACATAGTTGAAAATCATCATACTTCCTGGGTTCATATCCCAGTTATCAAGAAAGGGTCAAGATAAGAGAAGTCAGGCTCATTCCTTTCAAAGACTCTAATTGGAAGTTAAACACATCAATTCCCCTCATATTCCATTGACTAGAATTTAATCACATGGCCACACCAAGTGCAAGGAAATCTGGAAAGTATAATCTTTATTCCAGGTAGCCATATGACTCTTTAAAATTCAGAAATAATATATTTTTAAAATATCATTCTGGCTTTGGTATAAAGAATTGATGGTGTGGGGTGAGAAGGACAAAAGGGTTGAGAGGCTATTATTTTAGTTCTTACAAGAAATGGTGGTAGACATAGGGGAGTGCTGATGAGGAGCTGTGAATGGATTTTAGAAACACTTGAGAGAATCAAGAGGACATGATTTAGGGTTGGACTTGGAAAGGAGAAGAAAGTAGAAAAGATGATGCCTACATTTTTCACTTAGGCAATTTGTACCATTCAGTGAAATAGGAAACAAGGGAGGAAGAGCAGGTTTTTGTGTATACAAAGAGGAGGATGGATGACGCATTTAGTTTTGGTTCTGAGATGTTTGTGGAACATCCTAGTGGAGATGTCCAAAAACTCTTCTACATGTGGTTCTGAGCTCAGGACAAAGATTTGGGCTGGAGATAGAGATATTGAAGGCTTATGCATAGAAATGGCATTTGAATCTATAGAGATAAAAAGACAAATCAGAGGAAATGTGTAAAGTGAGAGAGTAAAAGCCAAGTACTAAACTGGGGGGAATACCTACATTTAAAGGATGCAGTAGAAAGAAGCTAATAAAGAACAGAGAGCAGACTAACCAAAAGGGAAGAAGAAAAACGAAGAGAATTCCACCGACTCCCAGGAGAGCATTTCAAGATTGAGGGGATAGGTGTTGTGTTGAATTTTGCAGCCTTGAGAATCAAGGGCCAGAACACAGCTTTTAGATTTAGCAACAAGGAGTATGGTGATCTCTATGAAAGCAGCTTGGAGGCAGAGGCAGATTGCAATGAGTGAAACAGTGAATGGAAAGTGAAGAAATGATACAGACAATTCTTGCTAAAAGCTTGGCTGTTAAAAGGAGGAGAGAAACAAGACTGGCTGCAAAGTGGGATTGGGTTGATGGAGCAGTTTTAAATCTCAAAGAGCTTTGTGCTTTTTTTGATTATGAAAATAATATGTTCATTGTAACTAATTGAGGCAATGAAAAAAATAATATGAAAGACAAAAATATAAAAACCACCCAGAAATAATGATAGCTACCATTTTGATACAATATTTCTACACTTCTTTATATATATATTTATATATATTTATATATACATATATACAGACACAGAAATGCTTATATTTTTATTAAAAGGGATTGTACTATACCTAAGCTGCTTTTTCCAGTTAGTGATATATATGGACATCTCTCCATGGCAACGAGTAATTGCAGTTATATTAAGTTCATGATATTTCACAATAAGGGCATATCTTTGCCCATTTTATTTCATCAATTCCTAATTGGTGAATGCTTGTTTCCAGTTTGTTGTTGTTATTAACAATGTTCCCATAAGCATTCCTGTACAAAAATGTTCACACATTTGTCTGATTTTTTCTTCAGGATAAAACTCAGGAGGTAGAATTGCTGGGTTGATAGAAGAGAAAGGATGATTGGTAAATCGAAGCGTCAGTAGAGGGTACATGGCGAGCACAAATGGGATCAGCCCTAGACACCAGAAATGGCACCTTCGCATTTCCCCTTGGGACAAAAGGAAGAGAGGAAATAACTGGTGCTGCCAGAGTTAAATTTGTACATGGAGTAGCAGGAAATCATTTGCTGAAAATGAAAACAGAGATGATGGTGTAGAGGTCCTGAAGAGAGCAAAGAAAATTTGAAATTGTGGCTATCAGCTATGGGAGAGTGCTGAACTGGAAAACAAAAGAAGTATTGACAATTGATATGCTTGTAATGGCACCGATTTGAACCCTTGTGCCATTGTTCACCAGCAGCACTCAGCAGCCAAGTTTGGAGTTTTGTAGCAGAAAGACAAATAAGCCAGGGATTTAATATCCTGGCAAAATGGTAGACAAAATGAACTCTGAGATCCAGCTGCACAGGGGAGGAAGGGAAGACAGGAAGAGGTTAGACAGAGAGGAAATACAAGAGTCAGGAGACTGGAAGATGTTGTGAAATTTAAGAACACACAGAGTTGGAGTAAAAGTGTAAGAAAACTAAAAGGGTAAGAGACTGGTCAGAAAGTAGGATATTTGAAGTTAACACTTCAGAGGCAGAGTAGTTCTGATTGGTAACAAGAAATTGAGTGTGCCTTTGAGAGTAGGTTAAAAAACAATAGGCAACTTTATTGTAGCTACTTCTGGAACAGAAGATTGTCCTTAATAGTTTTAGAAAACTAAAATATATAGCATACTTATTTGTCAATTAACAAAGAAAGTATGTATTTTTAAATGAGATTTAATGTTTATTGTAGAAAACCTGGAATCAGATTACTTTCGCAAGATGGAATCTAAATTATCAATCATAAGAAATTTGAATGACCAAGTTCTCTTCATTGACCAAGGAAATCGGCCCCTATTTGAAGATATGACTGATTCTGACTGTAGAGGTATTTTTTTTAAATTCGTAAACATAGAAATGACTAGCTACTTCTTCCCATTCTGTTTTACTGCTTACATTTTTCTGTGCTAGTCCCAACCTTTAGATGAAAAGTCACAGGAGTAACAATAATTTCACTTACAAGAAACTTTATAAGGCATCCACGTTTTTTAGATGGGGTTAAAAATTGGATACAATAAGACATTGCTAGGAGTCATGCCTCTCTGAGCCTGCCTTTGAATCACCAATCCCTTTATTGTGATTGCATTAACTGTTTAAAACCTCTATAGTTGGATGCTTAATCCCTGCTCGTTACAGCTGAAAATGCTGATAGTTTTCAAAATATTAAAAATAAATACACACGCATTTCAAATGAGTCTGGCTTCCCCCAGTAACTTTAGAGTACAAGAGAAAAGGATTAAGTTGCCAGGTGTGGTGGCATCTATCTGTAATCCTAGCTACTTGGGAGGCTCAAGCAGGAGGATTGCTTGAGGCCAGGACTTTCAGGCTGTAGTACACTATGATCGTACCTGTGAATAGCCATTGCACTCCAGCCTGGGTGATATAGAGACCTTGTCTCTAAAATTAAAAAAAAAAAAAAAAAAACTTAAAAAGAAAAGAAAATGATCAAGTCTACTGTGCCTTCCAAAATACGAATTCCAAATATCAAAGTTAGGCTGAGTTGAAGCAGTGAATGTACATTCTTTAAAAATACTGAATACTTACCTTAACATATATTTTAAATATTTTATTTAGCATTTAAAAGTTAAAAACAATCTTTTACAATTCACATCTTTAAAATACTCGAAAAAGTTGCAGCGTGTGTGTTGTGATACACATTAAACTGTGGGGTTGTTTGTTTGTTTGAGACGCAGTTTCACTCTGTCGCCCAGGCTGAAGTGCAGTGCAGTGGTGTGATCTCGGCTCACTACAACCTCCGCCTCCTAGGTTCAAGCGATTCTCATGCCTCAGCCTCCCGAGTAGCTGGGATTACAGGCACACACCACTTACACCTGGCTAATTTTTGTATTTTTAGTAGAGTTGGGGTTTCACCATGTTGGCCAGGCTGGTCTCAAACCCCTGACCTCAAGTGATCTGCCTGCCTTGGCCTCCCAAACAAACAACTCCACAGTTTAATATGTGTTACAACACACATGCTGCAACGTTTATGAGTATTTTAATGATATAGATTATAAAAGGTTGTTTTTAACTTTTAAATGCTGGAATTACAGGCATGAGCCACTGTGCCAGGCCTGAACTGTGTTTTTAAAAATGTCTGACCAGCTGTACATAGTCTCCTGCAGACTGGCCAAGTCTCAAAGTGGGAACAGGTGTATTAAGGACTATCCTTTGGTTAAATTTCCGCAAATGTTCCTGTGCAAAAATTCTTCTAACTAGAGTTCTCATTATATTTATTTCAGATAATGCACCCCGGACCGTATTTATTATAAGTATGTATAAAGACAGCCAGCCTAGAGGTATGGCTGTAACCATCTCTGTGAAGTGTGAGAAAATTTCAACTCTCTCCTGTGAGAACAAAATTATTTCCTTTAAGGTAAGACTGAGCCTTACTTTGTTTTCAATCATGTTAATATATTTAATATAATTAGAAATATAACATTATTTCTAATGTTAATATAAATAATATAATAAGAAAACTCAAATATCCTCAGACCAACCTTTTGTCTAGAACAGAAATAACAAGAAGCAGAGAACCATTAAAATGAATACTTAACTAAAAATTATCAAACTCTTTACCTATTGTGATAACGGTGGTTTTTCTGAGCCTGTCACAGGGAAGAGGAGATACAACACTTGTTTGATGACCTGCATCTACTGAATAATCAGTCTTTATACAAATAATACTGTAGAATACATATGTGAGTTATACATTTAAGAATAACATGTGACTTTCCAGAATGAGTTCTGCTATGCAGAATGAAGCTAATTATCCTTCTGTATTTCTACACCTTTGTAAATTATGATAATATTGTAATCCCTAGTTGTTTTGTTGCTGATCCTCAGCCTAAGTCTTAGACACAAGCTTCAGCTTCCAGCTGATGTATGTTATTTTTAATGTTAATGTAATTGAATAAAAGTTATGAGGTCAGCTGTAAAAGTAATGCTATAATTATCTGAAAGCCAGGTATAAAGTATTTCTGGCCTCTACTTTTTCTCTATTATTATCCATTATTATTCTCTATTATTTTTCTCTATTTCCTCTATTATTGTTAGATAAACCACAATTAACTATAGCTACAGACTGAGCCAGTAAGAGTAGCCAGGGATGCTTACAAATTGGCAATGCTTCAGAGGAGAATTCCATGTCATGACGACTCTTTTTGAGTGGAGATTTGCCCGATAAATAACTGCTTTCATGCCCACCCAGTCCCCACTGAAAGACAGTTACGATATGACCTTAGTGAAGGTACCAAGGGGCAACTTGGGAGGGAGAAAAAAGCCACTCTAAAATATAATCCAAGTAAGAACAGTGCATATGCAACAGATACAGACCCCAGACAAATCCCTCAGCTATCTCCCTCCAACCAGAGTGCCACCCCTTCAGGTGACAATTTGGAGTCCCCATTCTAGACCTGACAGGCAGCTTAGTTATCAAAATGGCATAAGAGGCCTGGGATGGAAGGGTAGGGTGGAAAGGGTTAAGCATGCTGTTACTGAGCAACATAATTAGAAGGGAAGGAGATGGCCAAGCTCAAGCTATGTGGGATAGAGGAAAACTCAGCTGCAGAGGCAGATTCAGAAACTGGGATAAGCCCGAACCTACAAGTGGATTCTTGTTGAGGGAGACTGGTGACAATGTTAAGAAGATGGAAATAATGCTTGGCACTTAGTAGGAATTGGGCAAATCCATATTTGGGGGAGCCTGAAGTTTATTCAATTTTGATGGCCCTTTTAAAGAAAAAGAATGTGGCTGGGCATGGTGGCTCACACCTGTAATCCCAGCACTTTGGGGGGCCAAGGCGGGCAGATCACCTGAAGTCAGGAGTTCAAGACCAGCCTGACCAACATGGAGAAACCCCATCTCTACTAAAAATACAAAATTAGCTGGGCGTGGTGGCGCATGCCTGCAATCCCAGCTACTGGGGAGGCTGAGGCAGGAGAATCTTTTGAACCCGGGAGGAAGAGGTTGCGGTGAGCCAAGATCGTGTCATTGCACTCCAGCCTGGGCAACAAGAGCGAAACTCGGTCTCAAAAAAAAAAAAAAAAGAATGTAAAATTACCAAAGGCATAAGCTTAATAATTTAATTCAAATTTTAAAAAGGGCGGGGGGTGGCTTGAAGAGATCTGTGCAAATGAGGGAATCTGACATTTAAGCTTCATCAGCATCATAGCAAATCTGCTTCTGGAAGGAACTCAGCAAATATTAGTTGGAGGGAGGGAGAGAGTGAGGGGTGGACTAGGACCAGTTTTAGCCCTTGTCTTTAATCCCTTTTCCTGTCACTAATAAGGATCTTAGCAGTGGTTATAAAAGTGGCCTAGGTTCTAGATAATAAGATACAACAGGCCAGGCATGGTGGCTCATGCCTATAACCCCAGCACTTTGGGAGGGCAAGGCGAGTGTCTCACTTGAGATCAGGAGTTCAAGACCAGCCTGGCCAACATGGCAATACCCTGTCTCTACTAAAAAAAAATACAAAAATTAGCCAGGCATGGTGGCACGCACCTGTAATCCCAACTACTTGTGAGCCTGAGGCAGGAGAATTGCTTGAAACCAGGAGGCGTAGGCTGCAGTGAGCCGAGATCACACCACTGCCCTCCAGCCTGGGTGACAGAATGAGACTTCATCTCAAAAAAAAAAAAAAGAAAAAAGAAAAAGATAAAACTGGCTGCTCTTATGTGCTCACCTTTCACTGTTGATTACTAGCTATAAAGTCCTATAAAGTTCTTTGGTCAAGAACCTTGACAACTCTAAGAGGGATTTGCTTTGAGAGGTTACTGTCAGTGTCTGTTTCATATATATACGTATACATGTATATATGTATCTATATCCAGGCTTGGCCAGGGTTCCCTCAGACTTTCCAGTGCACTTGGGAGATGATGTTAGGTCAATATCAACTTTCCCTGGATTCAGATTCAACCCCTTCTGATGTAAAAAAAAAAAAAAAAAAAAAAAAAATCCCTTTCCCCTTGGAGCACTCAAGTTTCACCAGGTAGGGCTTTCCAAGTTGGGGGTTCTCCAAGGTCATTGGGATTGCTTTCACAGCCATTTGCTGTGTACCTTCCGTATGATGGCTGGGAGTGGTCAACATCAAAACTAGGAAAGCTACTGCCCAAGGATGTCCTTACCTCTATTCTGAAATGTGCAATAACTGTGATTAAAGAGATCACCTGTTCTACCTATCCACACTCTCACTTTCAACTGTAACTTTCTTTTTTTATTTTATTTTATTTTATTTTTTTTAGACAGAGTCTTGCTCTGTCGCCCAAGCTAGAGTGCAGTGGCACAATCTTGGCTCACTGCAAGCTCTGCCTCCTGGGTTCAGGCCATTCTCCTGCCTCAGCCTCCCCAGCAGCTGGGACTACAGGCGCCTGCCACCACGCCCAGCTAATTTTTTGTATTTTTAGTAGAGATGGGGTTTCACCGTGTTAGCCAGGATGGTGTCGATCTCCTGAACTTGTGATCCGCCCACCTCAGCCTCCCAAAGTGCTGGGATTACAGGCGTGAGCCACCGCGCCCAGCTCAACTGTAACTTTCTATACTGGTTCATCTTCCTCTGTAATGTTACTAGAGCTTTTGAAGTTTTGGCTATGGATTATTTCTCATTTATACATTAGATTTCAGATTAGTTCCAAATTGATGCCCACAGCTTAGGATCTCTTCCAAAATTGTGGCATATTGTAGACAGCTGCAGAAGTGGGTGCCAATAGGGAAACTAGTTTATACTTTCATCAACTTAAGACCCACACTTGTTGATAAAGAACAAAGGTCAAGAGTTATGACTATCGATTCCACAACTGATTGAGAAGTTGGAGGTGACCTCCACCACCCAGAGTCTTTCAGGCATCTTAGGAGGATGAAGAAATGCTATTTTAATTCTGGAGGTTTCTCTATCAGTGCTTAGGATCATGGGAATCTGTGCTGCCATGAGGCCAAAATTAAGTCCAAAACATCTACTGGTTCCAGGATTAACATGGAAGAACCTTAGGTGGTGCCCACATGTTCTGATACATCCTGCAAAATAGACATGCTGCACTAACAGGAAAAGGCAGGCAGCACTGCCAGTTGGATAACCTGCAAGATTATAGTTTCAAGTAATCTAACCATTTGTCACAGGACCCTATTCTGTGACTGAAACATACAAGAATCTGCATTTGGCCTTCTAGGACAGGGCCCAGCCAAGTAGACCATATTCAGGACAGAAATTCAAGACTACTATGGAACTGGAGTGCTTGGCAGGGAGGCAGAGTCAAGGGCTGCCAACTGAGCCAATACAGCAGGCTTATACAGGAACCCAGGGCCTAGCCCTACAACAAGTATTGGGTCTATTCACAGTAAGTTTTAATTTCAGGCTCCACTGAAAGAGTAAGCTAAGATTCCTGGCACTTCCTGTCTCTCTCACAGTTGGCTCAGAAACAAGAACTGGCCAGGCCAGGCATGGTGGCTCATACCTGGAATCCCAGCACTTTGGGAGGCCGAAGTGGGAGGATCACTTGAGGCCAGGAGTTCAGGACCAGCCTAGGCAACAAAGTGAGATACCCTCTGACCCCTTCTCTACAAAAATAAATTTTAAAAATTAGCCAGATATGGTGGTGTATACTTACAATCCCAGCTACTCAGGAGGCTGAGGCAGGGGAATTGCTTGATCCCAGGAGTTCAAGGCTGCAGTGAGCTATGATTTCACCACTGCGCTTCTCGCTGGGCAACAGAGCGAGACCCTGTCTCAAAGCAAAAAGAAAAAGAAACTAGAACTAGCCTAAGTTTATGGGCGGAGGTCATCAACGTCTTTAGCTGTGAATAGTTATAGAGGACAGAAACTGACGTTAGCCCAAAAAGCTTGTGGTCTTTGCTGGAACTCTACTTCATCTTGAGCAAATGTGGACACCACTCAATGGGAGAGGAGAGAAGTAAGCTGTTTGATGAATAGGGGAAAACTAGAGGCCTGGACCTGAATATGCATCCCATGACAGGGAGAATAGGAGATTCGGAGTTAAGAAGGAGAGGAGGTCAGTATTGCTGTTCAGAGATTTTTTTATGTAACTCTTGAGAAGCAAAACTACTTTGGTTCTGTTCAGTAATATACTTCAAAACAAACTTCGTGTATTCAAATTGTTCATGTCCTGAAATAATTAGGTAATGTTGTTTTTTTCTGTATAGGAAATGAATCCTCCTGATAACATCAAGGACACAAAAAGCGACATCATATTCTTTCAGAGAAGTGTCCCAGGACATGATAATAAGATGCAATTTGAATCTTCATCATACGAAGGATACTTTCTAGCTTGTGAAAAAGAGAGAGACCTTTTTAAACTCATTTTGAAAAAAAAGGATGAATTGGGGGATAGATCTATAATGTTCACTGTTCAAAACGAAGACTAGCTATTAAAATTTCATGCCAGGCGCAGTGGCTCACACCTGTAATTCCAGCCCTTTGGGAGGCCGAGGCGGGCGGATCACCAGAGGTCGGTAGTTCAAGACCAGCCTGACGAACATGGTGAAACCTTGTCTCTA
The DNA here is from genome assembly GCF_009828535.3 of Hylobates moloch. Lineage (NCBI taxonomy): Eukaryota > Metazoa > Chordata > Mammalia > Primates > Hylobatidae > Hylobates > Hylobates moloch. The sequence goes on along the minus strand of NW_026652286.1, from coordinate 84,755,374 downwards.
CTAAAAATACAAAAAATTAGCTAGGTGTGGTGACCCATGCCCGCAATCCCAGCTACTCAAGAGGCTGAGGCAGGAGAATCACTTGAACCCTGGAGGTGGAGGTTGTGGTGAGCCAAGATTCCACTCCAGCCTGGGCAACAAAAGCAAAACTCTATCTCAAAAAATAAAATAAATAAATAAATAATTTATAACGTGAACTGTGAATTTTTATGTTTAGAAAGATTATGAGATTATTAGTCTATAATTATAATGGTGAAATAAAATAAATACTGGTCTTGCAAAACATCATTAAGAAATTAATGAACTTTCACAAAAGCAAATAGACTTTCCCTTATTTAAGTGAATAAAATATTTGCATAATGTTTAAAAAATTCATAGTTTGAAAACATTCTACATTGTTAATTGCCATATTAATTATACTTAATATAATTATTTTTAAATCTTTTGGGTTATTAGTCCTAATGACAAAAGATATTGATATTTGAACTTTCTAATTTTTAAGAATATCATTAAACCATCAAGATTTTTATAAGGAGGCCACTTCACTTGACAAATTTCTGAATTGCTTCCAAAGTCAGTATATTTTTAAAATTCAGTTTGATCCTGAATCCAGCAACATATAAAAGGGATTATATACTCTGGCCAACTGACGTTCATCCCAGGAATGCAAAGATGGTTTAATATCCTAAAATCAATTAACATAACATACTATATTAATAAAGTATCAAAACCATATTCTCATCTTTTTTTCTTTTTTCACAATTCCTTGGTTACACTGTCATCTCAATAGATGCAGAAAAAGCATTTGACAAAATCCAATTCATAATAAAAATTCTCAAACTTGAAAGAGAACATGATAAAGGCATCTATGAAAAACCTACAGCTATTATCATACTTAACAATGAAAAACTGAATTATTTTACCCTAAGATCAAGAATAATGCAAGCATGTCAGCTCTTGCAACTTCTATTCAACATCGTACTGGAGGTTCTAGCCAGAGCAACCATACAAGAAATAAAAATAAAAGGCACCCAGATTAGAAAGGAAGTCTTTATTTGCAGACAACATTGTTCTTTATGCAGAAAACCCTCAGGAATACACACCCATTAGAACTAATAAGTTCAGCAAGGTGGCAGGTTGCAATATCAATATGCAAAAATACACTGAAGGCTGGGCTCAGTGGAGATGGCATGTACCTTTCGTCCCAGTTACTTGGGAGGCTGAGGTAGGAGGATCACTTGAGGTGAAGTTTGAGGCTATAGTGCAATGTGATCTTGCCTGTGAATAGCCACTGCACTCGAGCCTGGGCAAAAAAGTAAGACCCCATCTCAAAAAAAAAAAGGGTATATTGGTATTTCTGTATATGAGCAAAGAACAATCTGAAAACAAGAAAATTCCATTCACAATGGATTAAAAAGAATAAAATACAAATAAATTTAGCAAAAGAATTATAAAACTTGTACATCGAAAATTTCAAAGCATTCTGAGGGAAATTAAAGATGATCGAAATACTTGGAGAGACATTCTATCATCATTGATTGGAAAACTCATTCAATATTGTTAAGATAACAATTCTCCCCAAATTGATGCATGCATTCAACTTAGTCTTCATCAAAACTCCAGCAGGGTTTTTGCAGAAATTGACAAGCTTTACCCAAAATGTATATGGAAATGAAAAGACCCAGAATAGAAAATAATTTTTTAAAAACAAAGTTGGAAAACTTTTACTTCCTAATTTTAAAACTTACTATAAACCTAAAGTTATCAAGACCATTTAGTACTAATACAAGATATAAATATATAGATCAAAGAAACAGATTTGAGAGTGCAGAAATAAACTCTAATATTTATGGTTAGTTGATTTTTGACAAAGGTGCCAAGTCAGTTTGATAGAGAAAATAAGGCCAGGCACAGTGGCTCACGCCTGTAATCCCAGTACTTTGGGAGGCTGAGGAGGGTGGATCACTTGAGGTCAGGAGTTCAAGACCAGCCATGCCAATATGGTGAAATCCTGTCTCTACTAAAAATACAAACATTAGCCGGTCATAGTGGCATGTGCCTGTAATCCCAGCTACTCAGGAGGCTGGGGCAGGAGAATCTCTTAAACCTGGGAGGTGGAGATTGCAGTGAGCCAAGATTATTCCACTGCACTCCAGCCTGGGCAACAGAGCAAAACTCTGTGTCATAGATAGAGAAAATAGTATCTTTTCAACAAATGATAATGGGACAATTGGATATCCACACACACACATACACAAAGATTAACTTAGACCCTTACCTTACCCCTTATACAAAACTTCATTCAAAATGAACCAGAGACATTAATGTAAGAGCTGAAGCTATAAAACTTTTAGAATAAAGCATATGAGAAAATGGTAAAACCTTGGGTTCAGCAAAGGTTTTTTAGACATGACCCAAGAAGCATGATCCATAAAAGAAAAATAATTAACAAATTTGACTTAACCAAAATTCATTATTTTGGGGTTGAGGAGGAACTGGGTGAAGGATACATGGGACATCTCTCTACCATTCTTTCAACTTCCTGTGAACCCTTAATTATTTCCAAATAAAAAGCTATTCTTTTCTTTCTTTAGAGAGAGTGCCTCACTGTCACCCAAGCTGGAGTGCAGTGGTGTGATTATAGCTCACTGCAGCCTTGAACTCCTGGGTTCAAGTGATCCTCCTGCCTCAGCCTCCCAAGTAGCTGGGACTAAAGGCACATGCCACCATACCTGGCTAATTTTTTTTTTAATGGTAGAGAAGGGAGTCTTGCTATGTTGCACAGAGTGGAAAATAAAAAGTATTTTAAGAAATAACTTTTGCCCTCAAAAGACACCATTAAGGTAATGAAAAGCGGCCAGGCAAGGTGGCTCATGCCTGTAATCCCAGCACTTTGGGACGCCAAGCGGGGTGGATCATTTGAGGTCAGGAGTTGGAGACGAGTCTGGCCAACATGGCAAAACCCTGTCTCTACTAAAAATACAAAAACTAGCCAGGCGTGGTGGTGGGCGCCTGTAATCCCAGCTACTCAGGAGGCTGAGGCAGAAGAATCACTTGAATCTGGGAGGCGGAGGTTACAGTGAGCCAAGATTGTGCCAGTGCACTCCAGCCTGGGCAACAGAGCAAGAATCTGTCAAAAAAAAAAGAAGAAGAAAGAAGGAAAGAAAAGAAAGAAAGAAAAAAGAAAGAAAGAAAGAGAAAGAAAGAAAGAAAGGAAAGAAAGAAAGAGAAAAAGAAAGGAAGGAAGGAGACAGAAGAAAGAGAAAGAAAAGAAAGAAAGAAAGAAAGAAAAAGAAAGGAAGGAAGGAGACAGAAGAAAGAAAGAAAGAGAAAGAAAGAAAGAAAAAGAAAGAAAGAAAGAAAAAGAAAGAAAGGAAGGAAAGAAAGAAAGAAGGAAAAAGGGAAGGAAGGAAGTAAGGAAGGAAGGAAGGAAGAGAAAAGCCACAGACAGGGAGAAAGTATTTAGAAATCACATACATTGCAAAAAAACTTGTACCCAGAATATACAAAGAACTCTTACAAACAAACCAAATTAAAAAAGACTCAATTTTTAAATGCGCAAAAGATTTCAATAGATTTTTTTCAAAGAAGATATACAAATAGCAAATGAAAAGATGCTTCACATCGTCAGTCATTAAGGAAATGCAAATTTAAAACATAATGAGACACCATTTCACATCCACCAGGAAGGCTATAATCAAAAAGACAAACAGTAACAAGTGCTAGCAAGGAAGTAGTGAAACAAGAATTCTCATTCCTTACCTGTGGGAATGTGAGTTAGTATATAGCCATTTTGGAAAACCGTTTTTTATTTTTTATTTATTTATTTATTTTTGAGACGGAGTTTCGTCCTTTCGCCTAGGCTGTAGTGAATTGGCATGATATCGGCTCACTGCAACCTCCGCCCCCCAGGTTCAAGCGATTCTCCTGCCTCAGCCTCCTGAGCAGCTGGAATTATAGGCACCCACCAGCATGCCCAGCTAATTTTTTTTATTTTTATTTTTAGTAGAGACAGGCTTTCGCCATGTTGGCCAGGCTGATCTCGAACTCCTGACCTCAGGTGATCCACCCGCCTAGGTTCCCAAAGTGCTAGGATTACAAGTGTGAGCCACCACGCCTGGCCGGAAAACCATTTTTTAGTTGCTCAAAAGGTTAAGTATAATTTTTTATACAACTCAGCAATTCCATTCCTACATATCTACTCAAGAGAAATAAAACATATGTGCACAAAACACTTGTAAATTAATGTTATAGCAGCATTATTTATAATAGCCAAAAAGTGGAAACAGGCCAAATGTCTAAAAACTGGTGAAGGGATAAACAAAATGTAGGAGATCCTTAATGGAAGACAAATCCTAACAAAAAACAGTAAAATACTTATATGAGCTATAACACAAATGAACTTGAAAACATTATGCTAAGTGAAAAAAGCCACGCATGAAAGGTTACATATGATTCTACATATATGAAATGTCCAGAAAAGACAAATCTATGGAGACAGAAAAATAGATTCGTGTTTGCCTAGGGTTAACGGATATGAAGGCGCTTCATAAAAAGATAGATCTTATTGGAATGATGAAAAAAACATTTTAAACCTAGATGTGGTGGGCCTGGCATGGTGGCTCAAGTCTGTAATCCCAGCACTTTGGGAGGCTGAGGCAGGACGATCCCTTGAGTCCAGGGGTTCGAGACCACCCTGGAGAACATAGCAAAACCCTGTCTCTACAAAAAAGTAAAAAATTAGCTGAGCATTGTGGTGCCCACCTTGTAGTCCCAGCTACTCAGGAGGCTGAAGTGGGATCACTTGAGCCCAGGAAGTCAAGGCTGCAGTGAGGCAAGATAGTACCACTGTACTCCAACCTAGGCAACAGAGTAAGACCCTGTCAAAACAAAAACAAAAACAAAAAAACCCACTACATATGGTGATGGTTATACAACTTGGTGAATTTACTAAAAATCATTGATTGTCTACATAAGATGGGTGAATTTGTGGTATACAAATTATACTTCAATAAAGTATGTTTTAAAAGAGACAAAAAAGCCAATTAAATATATATATTAGCTTTTATTGTTTTTCCTTTCCATAAAAATAAAACATATCTGTTAAGAAATTTTAGGAAATACAAAGAAACAGAAAGAAGAAAATGTAAACCATCCACCCTTCCGTCTTCAGATAAGCATTTTTGACATTTTGGCATATAACTTTATAATTTTTCTTTCCATAGGAATGTAGGCTGAAAAATAAAAACACTCTCTATCGCTTCCCCCAGACAGAATCTGGTATACCTTTACAACCATCCCTGCAAAACTTCAGTTGAAATATGAACAGGCAAATGGAGGCAATTTTGGACAGGCAAAGGGGAAAGCTGAGCTGAGACTGGGTGTCAAGGATGGAAAGAGCTGAATGGTTCTGCCTAAGCAAGAAGGGGGTGCTCTGAGAGGGAAGGCACAAAGAAAGTCCTAACTTAAGTATTAAAAATAAAAAATTTTTTTTAAAAACCAGAGCCTGAAACAAGGACTTGTGTGCAGGTGTGTATGTATTTTATTTGAGAGGCGATCCCAGTGAGCAGGAGTGAGAAAGGTGGAGAGTAGGAGAGCGACGGTGCAAGCATCAGTAGAAGGTGGGGCGTCGAGGTTGTCACTGTGCACCTGATTTGTCCAGCCCCTCCTGAGGAGCCTGCAGAATGCTTCCCAATGGCCCATCTAAATTCAGGAAGAGAGATATGGCATTTACCTACTAGTTCCTGACACCCAGTCGTTGAAGGTTGCCTGTGGGTGTGTTAACCCCCACACTTCCAAGCTGTGCTGACCCAGGCAGATTTACCTTCAGTGGAAAGTGAACAGACTCAGGCCGGGCATGGTGGCCCACGCCTGCAATCTTAGCACTTTGGGAGGCCAAGGCAGGCGGATCACGAACAAGGTCAGGAGTTTGAGACCAGCCTGGCCAACATGGTGAAACACTGTCTGTACTAAAAATACAAAAATTAGCTGGCACAAAAAGGTGGTGCACGCCTGTAAGCCCAGCTACCTGGGAGGCTGAGGCAGGAGAATTGCTTGAGCTTGGGATGTGGAGGCTGCAGTGAGCCAAGATCATGCCACTGCACTCCAGCCCGGGCAACAAAACAAGACACTGTCAAAAAAAAAAAGAAGAAAGAAAGAAAGAAGAAAGAAAGAAAAGAAAGAAAGGAAGGAAGGAAGAAAGAAAGGAAAGGAAGGAAGGAAGGAAGGAAGGGAGGAAAAAGAAAGAAAGAAAGAGAAAGAAAAAAAAGAAAGAAAGAAAATGAACAAACTCATCACACATTTGAGGCAATATTATTCGTATGAGCTGGCATGGAACCATCCACTACACTACACTTACTGAAAAAGTACCCTTTTTCATCAAATCTAAGATGCCATTTATTGTAAGATGCACCATTTTATGTACCACGAAAAAAGAAAAGACACTGCCAACTAAACTACAACGTGCCTTCAACTGTAAGGCATGTTCTTATTTCAGAGATACTAAGATGTGAAAAGTCACTGTCTTGGAATTGATGAAATTCAGTACACAATTTAGAACTATTTGCATTACTCTAATGTGATGACCCCCATCTCCATAAACCTTTAACAAAGTCTGCTAAATACTACGTGTGACTGATTTTTTGTGGAAATTAGGGGGCATAGATGAATTTCAAGTCTGAATTAGTGTGAATTAAAGAGGCACATGCTTTGAATATCAAGATGATCCCCGTTGGAGGCAGCAAGCCATAGAACCAAAGTTCTCCCAGAGTCTCGAGAATCTGAAGAAACTTTGAGAACGACACTGAACTTTCCTCAGATGGGGGTTTGAGCCAATCTTAAGACCCTAATAGACAGGGAGAGTTCTTCTTTAAAAAAAATGCAAAACAAGCATCCGATTAAACAGACTGTTTTATGTCCTTTCCCTCTTAATTACTTAGTTTGATCACTTTTTTTTGAATTGGCTAGAATCTGACATCAGTCTTTCCAATTTGGGTCTTAGAACATTAAATCTGTAGCTGAACATGGTGGCACACATCATCTAGTCCCAGCTACTCAGGAGGCTGGGGTGGGAGGATCGCTTGAGCCCAGGAGGTCAAACTACAGTGGGCCATGATTGTGCCACTGCGCTCTATCCTGGGTGACATAGCAAGACCCTGTCTCTAAAATAAAAAAAAATTACATTAAAAAAATGTTTAAAGAAGGAAACTAAAGGATTGAGTCATGCCCTTTTCTCTTTCTTTCTTTCTTTCTCTCTCTTTCTTTCTTTCTGCTTTTTTCTTTCTTTCCTTTTCTATTTTTGAGACAGGGTCTCACTCTGTCACTCAGACTGGACTGCAGTGGCATGATCATGGCTCACCGTAGCCTCAAACCTGTGGACTTAAGGGATTCTCCCACCTCAGTCTCTCAAGTAGCTGGGACTACAGGTGTGCAATGTAATGCCCTGCTAATTTTTTTATTTTTTGTAGAGACAATGTTCCACTATGTTGCCCAGGCTGGTTTCAAACTCCTGGGCTCAAGTGATCCTCCCACCTCAGCCTCCCAAAGTGCTGGGATTATAGGTGTGAGCCACTGCACCCAACCCCATTCATTTTCTCAGCTTCTTTGGTCTGGCTTCTTTATATTTTGACTTCTTATAATATGATGTGGACATTTAAAGATGCAGTGTGAAATGACGAAATGAGGAGAATGGGTTTTGCAGTCACACAACCTTGTTTTATATCTTGTTCCATAACCCAAGGCTTGTCCCAAAACCAAGTACAAAGTGTACTTTGGACACAATCTCTCTGAGGCTTGGTTTTCTTAACATGTAAATGAGAATGATAAGAAATACCTACCTCATAAGATAGTTGTACAGATTAAATGAGGTAAAGCTCCCAGTGGTACCTGGTACTGGAACACCATAGCTAAGAAGTATTATTTCCCGGGCCGGGCGCGGTAGCTCACGCTTGTAATCCTAGCACTTTGGGAGGTAGAGGCGGGCGGATCACGAGGTCAGGAAATCGAGACCACGGTGAAACCCCGTCTCTACTAAAAATACAAAAAAAATTAGCCGGGCGTAGTGGCGGGCGCCTATAGTCCCAGCTACTCGGAGAGACTGAGGCAGGAGAATGGCGTGAACCCCGGAGGCGGAGCTTGCAGTGAGCCGAGATCGCGCCACTGCACTCCAGCCTGGGCGACAGAGCGAGACTCTGTCTCAAAAAAAAAAAAAAAATGAAGTATTATTTCCCTTCCTACACTTCTCCATACACCCACCACTCACCCCTACCAGACCTCACACACTATACATCACGTGTAGGAGAGAAAAGAGGACTTTCCTCCCTACAAGAACTAACCCCACCCTGTTTTATGTCATTTCCTGCACTGTGTAAACTCATTTCCCCCTAAAGGAATAAAAGCATGATTGTCTCCTACCATTCTTTCTGGCTCGTAGCCATATGTTGCTTTTGCCCTATCTTTCAACACATGGGCTTTATAACTGGAAGAAAATGTCAGAACATAAAAGCCTGCTTTGTTTTGCATGTTTGTTTTCCAAATTTTACACCTTTGATTTTGTTGCACACACACACAAATCCAGTTTTTCCTAATCCACAGAAAATAGCACTTCACAGCTTGGAATTTTGCTATATCTATGATTGTCTCCAGATTCACAAAACCCAAATAACTGAACAAATTTTTTACTCATATCTGCAGTCCTGCTCAAAATTTAGCCTTGATTTTTTTTCTTCTGATGGTGATAGCAAACGTTCATGGATGGGTCCTTAGGAGTAGACCCTGTCTTTTGTCTAGCACTTAAATACAATGTATCTCACAGAGCTCAGTTCAGGGAACTAGGATGTAAAAAACAATCAAAGGTGTAATTCCAGCCGTTTGGGAGGCTGAGGTGGATGGATCACCTGAGGTCAGGAGCTCGAGACCAGCCTGGCCAACATGGTGAAACCCCATCTCTACTAAAATACAAAAATTAGTCAGGTGTGATGGCGCGTGCCTGTAATCCCAGCTACTCGAGAGGCTGAGGCACATGAATCGCTTGAACCTGGGAGGCAGAAGTCGCAGTGAGCTAAGATCGTGCCGCTGCACTCCAGCCTGGGTGACAGAGCAAGACTCTGGTCTCAAAAAATAAAAAACAACAACAACAACAACAAAAATCAAAGGCATAGGCAAATTTGTGTCGAGATGCTGTGACATTCCACCTTTCCCCAGGGAATCCCTCAACTGATACACAAAGAAAGCGCTTTCTCTTTTTGGCTCTTAGACTGCAATATGAACTACAAGACATTTTCAGAATCATTAACTCACTTTTTTAAAGGCTTTAATTTAAAAAAAAAAAAGACGGTTGGAGATATGTCCAGAAAGTTCTCAAATATCATATTTCTCTGAACACAATGCCTTTCAAAACCAGAGGCACACACTGGGCAGAGCCTTCCGCCTTCCACGGGGAACCTGCAACAGGAGGGATAAGAGCAAGCACAGAGGGAGAGGAGGACTTCTGGGTGGCTGGTTGGGGAAGACTTCACAGAAAAAGTGTCATTTAAGCTAACCCATGAAGGACAAGAAGAATTTCTGAAGACTTATGTGAGGAAGGACTGTTTCCTTCGAGCACGGGAACCTGGATTTGTTGGAAGTTCTCTCTGTAGGTCAGAGACCTAATTGATATAGCAGGTATGAGTCAAAGTCCACAAACTGATGTGTAAGAAATGCAACTTTATTTTCTATATTTTAATTTCTTCTCCAAGTTCTCATTATGCTGAGGGTAGTGGAAACTCAATTTGAGTAATCGCTGGGTGCCCCTCTTTCTACATAGCTGTATCTAAGTTCCACAGGGTAAATAGTACCAAGGTGTCAGGGACAGGGTGAGTAGGGATCTGATCCTTGGTCAATACTGACAACCTCTGAATCTGCTGAGATGTCTGGCTACTGAGCAGACCCTCACTATTGTCCGCAAAGCCTTTTTAGGTGCATAGCTCTCTCCATTTCCACAGCTGCTGACCCAAGATCCATTTCACAACCTCCGCGATATGACAGGCAGGTGATTGGGGTGGGATTGGCATCCACCACCACCCCTCCCTTCTGAAGCAGGAGATCAGCAGGACTTGTTTCCCAAGCACCAGTCACGACCCCGCTGAACAAAACAGTCTGGTCAGAACAGGATGTGGTGAAGAAACCAGCTAAAACCAAGATGGTGACAAAAGTGACCTCTAATCACCCTCACTGCTCATTATATGCTAATTATAATGTATTAGCATATTAAAAGACACTCCCACCAATGCCATGACAGTTTACCAATGCTATGGCAATGCCCAGAAGTTACCTTATATGCTTTAGAAGGCGAGAAACCCTCTGTCCCAGGAATCCTCACACCTTTTCTAGAAAATATGTGAATAACCCACCTCTTATTTAGCACATAATTAAGGAGTATCTATAAATAATATAGCTAGCTAGCAGGCCAGGCACGGTGGCTCACACCTGTAATCCCAGCGCTTTGGGAGGCCGAGGTGGGCTGATCACCTGAGGTCAGGAGTTCGAGACCAGCCTGGTCAATATGGTGAAACCGCGTCTCCACAAAAAATACAAAAATTAGCCAGGTGTGGTGGTGGGTGCTTGTAATCTTAGTACTCGGGAGGCTGAGGTAGGAGGATCACTTGAACCTGAGCGGTGGAGGCTGCAGTGAGCCAAGATTGTGCCACTGCACTCCAGCCTGGGTGACAGAGCAAGACTCCACCTCAGAACATACATACACACACACACACACACACACACACACACACACACAAATATAGCTAGCCAGCAATCCACAAGTGCTACTCTGCCTGTGGGATAGCCCTGCTCTGTCTATGGAGCTGCCATTTTCCTGTACTCTGTTGCTCTAAGAATTTGCTTTGCTTTCACTTTAATCTGTTGGCTGGCTCTTGAATTCTTTCCTGCACACAAGAACCTTCCCAGGCTGAGACCCAATTTGGGGTTCACCCACATCACTACCAGTTCCACTGGTGGCTCCTGCTTGACTCAGGCATAACCCCCCCTTCTTGCCTTGACAGCATGTCCTCATCACAGTGGTTCTTTTAGGGCTGAGCATGTGACTGAAGTTAGTCCCAATTGAAAAGTATTTCTGCGTGTTGGCAGAAGACACATTCTCTTTCTCAACAGGCAGGTGTAAGGCCTGGAGCTGACTCAGCTTGCTATTAGGAGGGAAGCCAGCCTGAGGTTAAAGCCAACACCCATGTGAGAACCACAATGAACTGAGTCTAATCACAGCACTCCCACCTCTGAGCTTTTATTACTGAGCCAATAAAATCTGTTTATTCCATTTGAATTAGATTCTTTTTTTTAAAAGAAGTCTTGCTCTGTCACCCAGGCTGGAGCGCAGTGGCATGATCTTGGCTTGCTGCAACCTCTCCCTCCCAGGTTCAAGCAATTCTCCCGCCTCAGCCCCTGCGTAGCTGGGACTACAGGCACGTGCCACCATGCCCAGCTAATTTTTTGTATTTTTAGTAGAGATAGGTTTTCACCATGTTGGCCAGGCTTTCCCAGCAAACAGAAATGAGGGCCCAGGATAAACCTCTGACTGCACAGGGTCTCCCATCTGATGTCTGTTCCAGGGGCAGATCTGGGGTTTGTGGGACTGCAGGCCTATCCAGCAGAGAGGTGGCTGTCAGCTGTTGTATTTTAAGAAAAACAGTACAGTAATATGAACAAAAAATCAGGTGTAAAAATGTGTATGTAGAATGGCCCGGCACAGTGGCTCACGCCTGTAATCCCAGTACTTTGGGAGGCCGAGGCGGGTGGATCACCTGAGGTCAGGAGTTCAAGACCTGCCTGGCCAACATGGTGAAACCCCGTCTCTATCAAAAATACAAAAATTAGCTGGGCGTGGTGGTGGGCGCCTGTAATCCCAGCTACCTGGGAGGCTGAGGCAGGAGAATTATTTGAGCCTAGGAGGCAGAGGTTGCAGTGTGCCAAAATCGCGCCATTGCACTTCAGCCTAGGCAACAAGAGCAAGACTCTCTCCTACAAAAAAAAAAAAAAAAAAGGATATGTAATATAACAAAATAAATCAAATTATAATTTTTAAAAGCTGACAAATACTACAAATATTATCGTGCACAGAAAAATGACTTTCCTGAAACAGCAACATAATATTTTTAATTTTTCTTGTCTTGTCTGTGACAAAGTGAGACCCTCTGTCACCCAGGCTGGAGTGCAGTGGCAGTCTCGGCTCACTGCAGCCTCAACCTCCCAGGCTCAAGTGATCTTCCCACCTCAACCTCCCAAGTAGCTGGGACCACAGGTGTGTGCCACCTTACCTGGCTAATTTTTGTGTTTTTTATAGAGACAGGGTTTCACCATGTTGCCCTGGCTAGTCTCAAACTCCTGAGCTCAAGCAATCCACCAGCGTCGGCCTCCCAAAGTGCTAGAATTACAGGCATGAGCCATCACACCCAGCCTAAATTTTTAAATATTTGTTAATTTTTAAATTGACATACTATAAACTTTGCTTTCATGTACAGTACATGAATTTTTACAGATATAGATTCATGTACCTACTAACATAATTAAGATACAGACCAGTTAATCACCCAAATCCCCTCATCCTGCCCCTTTGTCGTCAAACCCAGCCCTCAACCCTAACCCCTGGCGAAAGCTGGTTTATTTATCATCCATATAGTTTTCCCTTTTCCAGAATGTTTTACAAATGGAATCAAACACTATGAAACATTTTTAGACTGCCTTTTTCCATTCAACAAAATGCCTTTGTGATTCATTCAAATCGTTGTAGGTATTTATAGTTTAGTCCTTCTTATTGTTGAGTTCCCCCAAAAAACCCTGCTCCACTCATAGCTATTCCCATCTTAGTTGATGGAAACTCTATCCTTCTAGTTGTTCAAGACAAAAACTTCTTAAGTATTTTTTGAGTCCTCTTTTTCTCTCAGCCCCACATCTAATCCATCAGGAAATCAGGTCAGCTCTACCTTTAAAATATACTGATTGTTCAATTGCGTCTCAGTGTCCTTGCCACTATCAGCCTCATCTGAGCCATGTCATCAGTTACTGCAGCAACTTCACCCCCATACGCTCCTCCCAGGTCCTTGGGCCCTGCCTTGGCTTCCCTACAATCTGTTCTCAATAGAGCAGCTGCAGTGGTCCTTTTAAAAACAGAAGTCAAATCATGAGACATCTCCGCTCAAAGTTCTGCAGAAGTTCCTCTTTCCATTGGAGTAAGTGCCAACGTCCTCATAATGGCTTACAAGGCCCAGCAACCTCTGGTCCCCATTGACTGCCTGGTCCCCGGTTCCCGCTCTGATTTTGTCTCCTACTTCTCTAGTCTTCATTCAGCCTGCTTCAGCCACACCGGTCTTGCTGTTGCTCTGACACTCTAAGCGTACTTCCAGCTTGGGGCCTAGTTGTTTTCTTTGCCTGTAATTCTTTTCCCTCGGATGTCCATTTGACAAATTCCTCATCTCCTTCAGGATGCTGATGAAATCTCACTTATTCAATGAAGCTTACCCTGGCTATTTAATACCATAACCTGCCCCGTCCCACCTCCACACATTCTAGTTCCCTTTACACCACATTATTTTTCATCTATAGGCCCATCACCTTACGATATATAATGTTTACATATAATTAATGTATATAGTATGCTCATCATGTATTGTCCCTCTCCCTTGGTAAAACGTTGGCTCCCAGAGGCAGAGACCTTTGTCTGTTTTATTCACTGATGTATCCCAATCACCTAAGCGCAGAACCCGGACCAGAGCAGGTGCTCAATGTATGCATATACACAAATGAATGAAGAAGGGAAGGTATAAGTTCTGAGGCTTAATGCTTTCTGGCAGACAAAGCAAGTCAGCTGATGAAATGCACAAACTTCCAAGCTCTCTGAAGTTCTGAGGACTCCAGTCAACAGCCTCAACTCTCTGAACTGAGAACCAGAGGGCAACATCTGTGGCTTAGGATTTTGCCTGTCACTTAGCAGTGGCTGGTAGCCTGGGCATCTTACATGGTTAAATATGTACTGTGAAGAAAGAACTCCAACAGCTGCTGCACCCAGGCCCTGAGGAGGGCTGTGTGGATGGAGCACAGTGTTCAGAACCACACAGTGGCCCTCCCTCTCAGCATGCCTTTCCCACCTGGATAAAACCTCACACCCTTGCTTCCCAGCATCCAAAAAGGCTCCACCCTTTTCTCCTGGCACCCTGACAGCGATGGTTACACCCAAGCAAGGAGTCATGAAGCCCCTCCATATGAAATGCCTTTTATACGACACTATTTCCTTTAACTATACAGATATCCATAAATCAAGTTCCTAATGCAAAGGCCCTAAAGGCTAGAGAGTCTGTGGGAGTGCCCATAAATTGCTTAAGGAAGGAATAACAATTTGAAGTGTCAGGGACAAAGCAGAATCTCCTCATTCATCTAAGTAGTGATTCACCCTGGGCTGCCTGCCAAAGTCACAGGCTTCAGCAGCCGGTGGTTCCATGAAAATATGAGCCTGGTTTCCTGATGTCTTCCCATCTCTGCCATCTGACAATCCACCTTGGGTCTGCCACCTTATCTTCTCACTCCACCACTCTCCAGCTAGCCCATTGGAGTTGGAAGCCATGCATTGAATCTTGAAGCTCATGTGTTATTTTCACCCTTAGGTAGAAGAAGACAAACCAATTTTTTTTTTTTTTTTTTTTTTTTTTTTTTTTTAGGCCCAGTGTCTCATGGTGTGGCCCAGGCTGGAGTGCAGTGGTACGATCTGAGCTCACTGCAACCTCCACCTCTGGGGTTCAAGCGATTCTCCTGCCTCAGCCTCCGGGGTAACTGGGACTACAGGCACATGCCACCAAACCCCTCTAATTTTTTGTATTTTTAGTAGAGATGGGGTTTTGCCATGTTTGCCAGGCTGGTCTCAAACTCCTGAGCTCAAAGTGATCCACCCACCTCGGCCTCCCAAAGCGCTGGGATTATAGGTATGAGCCATCACACCTGACCCCAATTTAACAAGAAGTATTAAAATGCCTTTCATGCATCTGACAAATATTTATTGAGCACCTACTATGAGCTAAGCTCTTTTCAAGGCACTAAGTATTCAGCAAATAACAGAGAAAGATCCCTGTTCCCAAGGAACTTACATTCTAGTAGGGAGAAAATGACATCTAGACAGATTTTTTTAAAGATCCAAAAAATCAGATAACACAAAATGCTATCTGAAAAATTAAGAACCTCAATGAAGGCTGGGCGTGGTGGCTCATGCCTGTAATCCCAGCACTTTGGGAGGCTGAGGCGGGCGGATCACGTGGTCAGGAGTTCAGACCCGCCTGGCCAACATAGTGAAACCTGTCTCTACTAAAAATACAAAAATTAGCCAGGCATAGTGGCAGGCACCTGTAATCCCAACTACTCAGGAGGCTGAGGCAGAAGAATTGCTTGAACCCAGGAGGCAGACATTGCAGTGGGCCAAGATGGCACCACTGCACTCCAGCCTGGTGACAGAGTGAGACTCCATCTCAAAAACAAAAACAAAAAAGAACCTCTATGAAGAGGTGATGGTTAAACTAAGATGTGAAAGCCAAGACAAGATCTCCCATGCCAAGACTATGAGGACGAGCATTCTCGGCACAGAGAATAGCTGGTGCAAACATCCTGAGGCTGGAACAAGCTTGGAGTGTAGAAGGCAGAGAAAATGGCTCCTGTGGCCAGGGGAGAGGTGGCAGAAGGGAGAGTGGCCATAAATGAGGTGGGAGAGGCAGTTGTGGTTTGGTCAGAGTCTTTGTGGACTCAAGAACGGGGTATGGATTTTATCTAAGTGCCAATACAGGGCTTTAAGTTGGGGGAATGATGCAATCTGATTTATGTTTCTGAAAGATTATTCTGGCCACTGGGAAGAGAACGGATTTGAGTTGGGCAAAGGTGGAAGCAGAGAGACCAGTTAGGAGGCAGTGTGCTAGCCTAGATGAGGGATAACAACACCGGACGGGATGTAGCAGTGCAGGAGGAGAGAGCTCTCTGATTCCAATCTTTTTGGAGAGTCAGCGGGAATTGCCAATAGACTGGATGTGAGGGTAAGCGCAGGGAGGAACCCAGGCTGACTCCCGGTTTAGGTCTGACATCACCTGGCCTATCCGACCTTACTTGCCAAGCGAGTTGAATTCCTGAAGGGTAGAGTCCATTTACCATCTGCTTTCTCTACAAAACCATGACCCTCACTGGCAATGGAGTTTTCCATATTCAGACACGCATAGGGACAGATATCTTTAAGAAGGTCTCCGCCGGGCACGGTGGCTCACACCTCTAATCCCAGCTCTTTAGGAGGCTGAGGCAGGCAGATCACTTGAGGTCAGGAGTTCGAGACAAGCCTGGCCAACATGGTGAAACCCCATCTCTACTAAAAATACAAAAATTAGCTGGGCGTGGTGGCGCATGCCTGTAGTCCCAGCTACTTGGGAGGTTGAGGCATGAGAATCACTTGAATCCGGGAGGTGGAGGTTACAGTGAGCTGAGATCGCACCACTGCACTCCAGCCTGGGAGGCAGAATAAAACTGTGTCTCAAAAAAAAAAAAAAGTGTCCAGACAGGCCTGGTATTATCGAATCTCATATTTAAGACAATGAGTACAAAGGAAATGCACCTTCAGTCTCTAAAGCAACTAAAAGATAAATCTACTGGATGCATATTCGTAACATACACAACCCACACACACGCTTGCTGCCTTAAAAATTAGTTGAGATCAAAAATTAAATTGCAGCTCATATTTTCCTAAGTCCTTTCATGGCTTCCATAGAATTCAACAAACAGAATAGGTCTTATTTATAATCACAATGCTTCAATTAAAAAAAAAAGATAGAGGCTATTATCCTTGTTATACAGAAGGGTACACTGAGGTGCAGGGGTAAAAATAAACAGAGGTTCAGGAAGTGAAATGTTTTGCCCAAAGGTCACCCAGCTAGTCCCTGGTAGTGCCAGATCTCCTAGCCCCTTAGTCTTTCCACCACGACATATAATTTTCCAATAAACCACTATACTCTTGGGTATCTGTGGGCCCCAAGGAGAGAAGAAAGATAATTTCAAAATAAGGAGACTAATTGAGACCTTAGCAGAAGCATGAAGCCAGTATCCATTGGCATGCCAAGGAGACAGCAAGCAGGATCCCTGCCCTCAAGACATTTAGAATCAGAGACCAGGTGCAGCGACTCAGCATTTTGGAAGGCCAAGGGAGGATCCCTTGAGTTTAGGAGTTGGAGATCACCTGGGCAACATAGCAAGCTCTCATTTCCACTAAAAATTTAAATTAAAAAAGTTAACTGGGCGTGGTGGCACGTGCCTTTAGCTACTCAGGAGGCTGAGGCGGGAGAATTACTTGAACCTGGGATATCAAGGCTGCAGTCAGCTATGATTGTGCCACTGCACTCCAGCCTGGGAAACAGAGTGAAACTCTGTCTCAAAAAAAGAAATTTAAAGTCAGAGAGTTGGTCATTTGGTAGGTATTATTAAGCACCTACTGTGTGCCAGGCATTGGCATTGTGCCAGGTGCCGGGCATACAAAAATGACCCAGACATAATACCTGCTTTTAAGGAACTTGAGTATCTATAAGACAGAGAAAAATATCTGTATTTTTTAAATGTTAAAAACAAACAAAAAAGACACTATAGACCACGTCTATAATATGCCAAAATCATCCATCAAGTTAGTAAATTAACCTGTTGTATCTTGCAACTTTACTGAACTCATTTCTCAGTTCTGTTTTTTGGTGGAATCTTTAAGGTTTTCTATATGAGTTCTGGGGATCTACTGTACACATAGTAACTACAGTTAATAATATTGTCCTGTTTACTTGAAATTTGATAAGAGAACAGATTTTGAGTGTCCTTACCGCCCTCTACCCCGACACACACACAAATGGTAACTATGGTGTGGTGACGGATGTGTTAATTAATTTGATTGTAGTAATCATCAAACAATGTATATCAAATTATCACATTGTATACCTTGAAAATATAATTATTTGTCAATTAATTTTTAATGGATTGTTTTGTTTTTTTTAACTTGTCACACTGGTTTTCTGACATCCTGCAATTGAAGAAAAGCAATTGCTTGCAGAGTGGACTTCAGTTAGAGGAAATAAAAAATTTAAAAAAGAAAATCATTTTAAAAAGAAAAGAAATTTCTTAATTATTTTTACCTATACCAGTAATCCTAATAATTATTGCAATTACTCATGGCTTTACAGACATAATTATTTATGCAAACAATACCTGTCAGACACAGCAACAGCACATTAAAGACAAAAAATGTTTATTAATAATGATAGTAAACAGAGGAGCTAAGCCAGCTTGAGTTAATCAGTGAATTCTTCCTAGAATAGATAATTTTAAGTCACACTTAAGGTAAGAAACTTGTTTAGGTAGAGAAAAAGAAAATAATTACTACCTATTGTCGACTTCTCAAAAGTGTCTTTACACGCCTCCCGGGTTCAAGCGATTCTCCTGCTTCAGCCTCCTGAGTAGCTGGGACTACAGGCGCCCGCTACTACGCCCAGCTAATTTTTATGTTTTTAGTAGAGACGGGGTTTTTCACCATGTTGGCCAGGCTGGTCCGGATCTCTTGACCTCGTGATCCACCCGCCTCAGCCTCCCAAAGTGCTGGGATTACAGGCTTGAGCCACCACGCCCAGCCCACACATGTTACTAATTTTTTTTTACAGTAACAATAATACTTAGCTGGGCATGGTGGTGTACACCTGTCATCCCAGCTACTCAAGAGACTAAGGCAGGAGGATCACCTGAGCCCAGGAGTTTGAGGCTGCAATGAGCTATGATCAGGCTGGGCGCGGTGGCTCACGCTTGTAATCCCAGCACTTTGGGAGGCCGAGGCGGGTGGATCATGAGGTCAGGAGATCGAGACCACGGTGAAACCCCGTCTCTACTAAAAAATACAAAAAATTAGCCGGGCGTGGTGACGGGCGCCTGTAGTCCCAGCTACTTGGAGAGGCTGAGGCAGGAGAATGGCGTGAACCCGGGAGGCGGAGCTTGCAGTGAGCCGAGATTGCGCCACTGCACTCCAGCCTGGGCGACAGAGCCAGACTCCGTCTCAAAAAAAAAAAAAAAATGAGCTATGATCATGCCCCCACACTCCAGCCCAGGCAACAGAGTAAGACTCTGTCTCTAAAAAGAAAGAAAGAAGATTGTAGAAGAAATTTTATGCTTTAGTGGAAAATTATATTATGCATGGTCTTGAGGAGGCCCCTCTAGTTATCTGATTCCAATTCTGCTGAAGCTATTTTACTATTCTTTAAGTTGTATAGAACTGATAGCAGTCCAAAATAATTCTTGTCTATAGACATGCAATTCTCTCCTGTGTAGTGGAAGAGCCATTGACTTCCCTCCTTCCTTCTGAAAACCGGTTTTGCCTCCATCCTATTTATTTCAATATTTCTTCTCTATAAATGTGTCTGTTCTTCAGATTCTCTTCTGAACTGGTTGCAACAGCTTCCTGATTCCCTCATAGATTAAGTGAATAGAATAAAATCTTTAACGTGTTCATTTTTATGTCTGTTTGAGAGTCGTGACTTTATCTTATTTTAAAAGTCGTCTTTTAATAGGATAAAAGAGAGACAGGCAATATAGGAAAATTGGATAAAATGAGGGGGAGAGGAAGAGATAAAAGGGAAAAAAGGCCGTTTTCTTGTAAAGTCTGAGAAAATAAATTAGTTAGAAAGTCAGGTCTTCTGAAGGATTCAAGTCAATATAAATTTTCGTTTTTTCACATATTGTTGAGCTGTGGCATTAGCGTAATCGGGGAAATATACTTAAAAATAAAGTTTTCTCTCAACCCAGAAAATCTCTCCACAAAGGAAGAGAAAGAAAACACACTTATTATTGAACAAGCATTAAACCAGAAAGTGATGCACATCCCAAGCAATTCGCTAAAAGATTGCAAAGACAGAAAGAAATCTCACCCTTTCATACAGCCAGGCAGACACAATCCATTACACACGTGTTCTCAAGATGAACAATCATCAGTCCAAGGAAGAGGACTTGACAGCGCCATTCATAACACGTCGTTCATCCTAAATTCACCTGGTAACAGGGGTGACCACCTGTGTTAGTCACTTGGTTTTATACAAAGGAAAAAGAAACTTCTGCTATCTTCTCGGCAGCAGGGAGTTTTGCCACTGGGTGCCAGGCACCTGCTGCAGCTAGGCTCCTACACTCTCACAGAAACTGCGACACAGGGAAATGATTTTCCCTGGATGTTTACATTCAGAAGAGACGGCTCCTGGGTCCTTGAGAAAGACATTCTTGGGTTGTAAAGCTGGCAAAATTCATATTTAAATTTTACAAGGATTTTATGTATTCTGAAGAGAACTTACACCTTTTCTGAAGTAAATGCTCTAAGAAAAGGGACCAGGGCAGGTCTCATCCCTTATTTTATTTTATTTATTTTTTTTTGTTTGTTTTCATTATTTTTTTTTTTTTTTGAGATGGGGTCTCACTCTGTCGCCCATGTTGGAGTGCAGTGGCACCATCTTGGCTCACTACAACCTCTGCCGCCCAGGTTTAAGCAATTCTCTGCCTCAGCCTCCCGAGTAGCTGGGATTACGGGCGCCCACCACCACGTCCCGCTAATTTTTTTTTTTTTGTATTTTTAGTAGAGACAGGGTTTCACCATCTTGGCCAGGCTGGTCTTGAACTCCTTGACTTCGTGATCCATCCCCCTCGGCTTCCCAAAGTGCTGGGATTACAGGCGTGAGCCACCGTGCCCAGCATCCTTTATTTTTAACAGGAAGAATTGAGCTTCTTATTTTTGCCTTACATGTGTAAATCATTACTGAGGTTATCATAATATCCCACTGCACACACCCTCACCTCCCAAACTTTAATGCTTGGCGCCCACACACAAGTCCAGTTTCATCTCTGAAGGCATGCAGTTTCATCCCCCTTAGGCTTGCAGGCTCCTATGTGAGTCTAAGTGTCAGAAGACGGGGAAAGAGAGGCTCAAGCTTATTTGGCATTTGAGGCCAAAAGAGGCCCCCATCACCCCCAGACTGGTTGTTCCTGGAAGGGTCACTGTAGGAGCTAGGGTCACAGATGTCCTGAGAAGGTCTAAGGGGCTTTCCACTTGCTGCAACAGTCTAGACTAAAGAGTTCCTTGAAAAAAAACAAGCTGATGTGTCACTGTTAGTTCAGTCAGGGGTTCTCAAGACAACAGCTCTGTGGACGTAGTTACTTTCTCAGGAGGTAAGTCTGCCCCAAGACAGCTGGGTAAGGCCAGCTTCCAGCACCAGCCATTTCACAGGCCAAAAGCTGTGCCCTTCTCCTGCTGCCTTTGCCAGTGCAGGGGCCATCGAGCTGGTTCCATCTCCAGCCATTGTGCTAATTTTATAGCAGGAAACTGGAACTCCTGTCCTTATCTGCCCCCAAGTCTAGAACTGGACCGTGCAGTTTCCTTCCAATGAAGGTGCCCTAACCTTGATGCTGAGAGTGGTAAGAGATTGGACTCTTGGAGCTTGTCCTTTCGAGAGGTTCTTGAGTCCTTTATATAAAATTTTGACCTCTTCTTTAAAGCTATGGATGTTGAAGAAATTGGAAGGAAGGGAGGTACAGTTATATTGTTTCCCTAGGGCAATATAGGAAAAAAGCCACAATTCCATAGCCTAAAAAGGCCAGTTGAGTAATTTCCTTGAGTAATTTCCTTGAGTAATTTTTACTGTAAGTGATTCGCTGCCTCTGCTTAAAAGTCAAGAAGTAGCATCTTCTTCAAGTTCTGCCTCACCAGGCTTCCAGCTACACTTACAATTAATTAGCTAAGAATGTAAGAAATCATCTTCCTGTGTTCTCAATGCCCAAAGTCAGCCTTGAAAGTAAAGTGTACTTCTCCTTTGCAATGACGAAAAGGAGGTATGTTTTAGAAATAGACTTTGACTAACTAGTCCTACTGACATTCAAAAGGAATCAAAATCACACTGCCCTTTGTTTGTTTGTTTGCTTTTTGAGAGGATTGCTTCATTCCAAAACACCCATAAATTAAAATTAATTTCAAAACATCTCCAAAATAGAATAGTTTTTGCTGTAGTTCTGAGTCATTTTTTAACATCTTTCTTCTTAATTGGATATTTTAATATCCCTAATAATTCATACCTTTTTCTTTTCTTTCTCTTTTGAGACGGACTCTCGCTCTGTCGCCCAGGCTGGAGGGCAGTGGCACGATCTCGGTTCACTGCAAGCTCCGCCTCCCGGGTTCACGCCGTTCTCCTGCCTCAGCCTCCCGAGTAGCTGGGACTACCGGCGCCCGCCAGAACGCCTGGCTAATTTTTTTTTTGTATTTTTAGTAGAGACGGGGTTTCACCGTGGTCTTGATCTCCTGACCTCGTGATCCGCCTGCCTCGGCCTCCCAAAGTGCTGGGATTACAAGCACGAGCCATGGCGCCCGGCCAATTCATACCTTTTAAAGCATATAGAAGAGTTTGAAACAAGTGGATTAACTACCGTGATTTTTTAAGCTACAGCTATTACTACAGTACTGCCAGAGTACAATTGATTTAGCTCATCATTGCAACTGCCCAATTGAGCAATAGGAGTGGGTTTTTCCACCCAATTTTGTGGGAAATGACCTGAAGAGAAAGTTATATTGATGTTAAGCAGCTCCATTATTGCGTGACTAATCTTGGTTCATAAGTTTCATTGGGCTTATGACTCACTTCTCTATTTGAGATATTTATTGCCCAGGAAATAACATTGATACCATTAGAACCCATTTCCACTTTGAATGATGCCGAAATTACAAGTCAGCACAGGAAAAACTCAGCTCCTATGTGTTCATTGCAACATCAGTGCAAGCAAAAAGAGAAAAGTTTGAGCTTTTGCCATCCTTCATGTATCCAGCATTTGTGACAGATGGGATGTTCTATTTGCTGAGAAGAAGGAGGACAGTAGACGGACCAGACCAGACTCCCCTGCTTGTCTGAGCCTTGGTGGGATCGCCAGGCGGGAATGCATATGGGGTTCGAGTTTAAGGGTCACAACCTTACATTTGTCCAGTTACCTGTATTAGAGATTAAGTGCTAGCCATGCTCTTAAGACACAGGACATAAGCCAAAATATAAATATATTCATTTTTATGCACACACACACACACACACACGCACAATAAAACTGTCAAATGAACAGAATTCCAGGGTCCATTAGTCAATATACTTACTTCCCAGTTTTAAAAAAAAGTCTCTTTAGAAACCAAGCCATTATCAGAAGTTTGCTTTGAACACATTTTATTGGCTTGTGTGCCTCTGCATCAAGTCTGTGAGCTTCTGGTGTCTTTTTTTTTTTTTTTTTTTTTTGAGACGGAGTCTTGCTCTGTCGCCCAAGCACGATCTTGGCTCACTGCAACCTCCGCTCCCCGGGTTCAAGCGATTCTCCCGCCTCAGCCTCCCGAGTAGCTGGAACTACAGGCATGCATCACCACGCCCTGCTAGTTTTTGTATTTTTAGTAGAGACGGAGTTTCACCGTCAGCCTGTTGGCCAGGCTGGTCGCGAACTCCCGACCTCAAGTGATCCACTCACCTTGGCATCCCAAAGTACTGGGCTTACAGCCGTGAGCCACCACGCCTAGCCTCCTGGTATCTTTTTCATCTCTGTATCCCCAGGACCCAGCACAGCGCCTGGTACATAGTAGATACTTAAATATTTTTTAATGTATGAGTGAGTTAATAATAAGATGTATATGAATCCATTTGCAAATTTTAAGGTGGTGTCATTAAGCTATGACAGATGAATGTACCCATCTTCACAGCAGGAGCAGTGGACATACGAAAGCAAACACAGGAAACAGGGGAAGATGCACATGTATTAAGGCACAATTAACAGCTGGGGGCAGTGGCTCAGGCTTGTAATCCCAGCACTTTGGGAGGCTGAGGCAGATGGATCACTTAAGCCCAGGAGCTGGATAATGGCCTACACAGCGTGGTGAAAGCCCATCTCTACAAAAAAAAAAAAAAAAAATTAGACGGGCATGGTGGTGTACACCTGTAGTCTCAGTACTTGGGAAGCTGAGGTGGGAGGATGGCTTGAGCCCCAGAGGTCGAGGCTGCAGTGAGCTGTGATTGTGCCACTGCATTCCAGCCTGGGCAACAGAGCAAGACCCTGTCTCAAAAGAAAAAAAAATAAATTTTTTAAAATTACGTAAAAGCAAGATTAATGTTGTAATGCCAATTAATGTTTTTAGATGACATTGTGAGAGACATAAAGTACAGAAAATAAGGCTTTCAATGCATTTTAGACAATCGAAGTATATTGATGTGAAGAGGGAGAAGAAACGAAACCTCAAAACTAAAACTTCCTACTTCTGCCACTGTGTCCACCAACTTAGAAACTTGTGCTTCTGTACCTCATGGAAAACGGCAATGTCTCCTCTCCATAGGAGGGTGTTTTAAATTTTATTTGCATTCATATTACCTTTGAGGGTGGGAATGAGGAAAAACAAAAATATGGGTTAGTCTATGAGTGAAATTTTTCCAGAGAATATTGTCAGGATCATATTACCTTGGAAAAAGATACAATAGAGGCCCATACTGATCGTGTTTAGGTGAGATGCTACTGAGTATGTTTCGGTTAAAATGTACACTGAGTTGAAGATACCCTATAGTGATTAGACCCTGACCTGGCCAGAAGAATATTTTGATCTACTAAACTTATTAGATAAAACAAAGAAGCTAAATTAAAAAGTATTGAATTCTCCAAGCTTCTAAGTCACAGGAAGGAATAAACCCATGCCAAATAAGCCCCTAATTCTGCAGTAGTAGCTTTGAGGGAGAGAAACCAGCTTGGAAGGAGATGAAACCAGTTTGGCGGAAAGGGAGGAGGTGCCCTGGCCACAAATTTAGCAGGGCCACTGATATAGCTGAATCATGGCTCAGGAGGCACCTTTAATACTATGTCAACCATCAGTCACATCCATCTTTTTTTCTTCTTTTATTTTTTTTGAGATGGAGTCTCTCTCTGTTGCCCAGGCTGGAGTGCAGTGGTGTGATCTCAGCTCACTGCAATCTCTGCCTCCCAGGTTCAAGCAATTCTCCTGCCTCAGCTTCCCAAGTAACTGGGATTACAGGTGCCCACCACCACGCCCAGCTAAATTTTTTTTTGTACTTTTAGTAGAGACGAGGTTTCACCATGTTGGCCAGGCTGATTTCAAACTCCTGACCTCAAGTGATCCGCCCACTTTGGCCTCCCAAAGTGCTAAGATTACAGGCATGAGCCACCGCACCCGGCTCACATCTATCTTTTTAGGAAAGAATATTCAGATTAGAAACAGGAAAACTGGTGGACAACAGAAAGTGCCACTCCTTTATTCATGACACCTAAGATATGAATTGAACTTCCTTTTAAGTGTATGGTATTTAAAAATATTTGTGTTGGTAAAACATATTATATTTATATATATATGTATATAAATATATATAAATAAAATAAAAGTAAAGGCCGGGTGTGGTGGCTCACACCTGTAATCCCAGCCCTTTGGGAGGCCAACGCAGGTGGATCACCTGAGGTCAAGAGATGGAGACCATCCTGGCCAACATGGTGAAACCCCTGTCTCTACTAAAAATACAAAAATTAGCTGGGCGTGGTGGCTCATGCCTGTAGTCCCAGCTACTCGGGAGGCTGAGGCAGGAGAATCACTTGAACCCAAGAGGCAGAGGTTGCAGTAAGCTGATATCGTGCCACTGCACTCCAGCCTGGCGACAGAGCAAGACTCCATCTCAAACAAACAAACAAAACAAAAAACGGATGGTGAGATGGTTTGGTTCCGTGTCCCCACCCAAATCTCATCTGGTAGCTCCCATAATTCCTACGCATTGTGGGAAGGGCCTGGTGGCAGATGATTGAATTATGGGGGCGGGTCTTTCCCCTGCTGCTCTCATGATAGTGAATGGGTCTCGTGAGATCTGACGCTTTTAAAAACGGGAGTTGCCCTGCACAAGCTCTTTTTGCCTGCTGCCATCCATGTGAGATGTGACTTGCTCCTCCTTGCCTTCCACTGTGATTATGAGGCTTCCCCAGCTATGTGGAGCTGTAAGTCCAATAAGCCCCTTCCTTTTGTAAATTGTCCATTCTCAGGTATGTCTTTATCAGCAGCGTGAAAACGGACTAACACAGATGGCAATTCTGACATACACTACAATATGATGAACCTTGGGATATTATGCTAAGTGAAAAAAGCCAGTCCAAAAAAGACAAATACTGTATGATCCCACTTACATAAGGTACTTGGAACAGTCAAATTGATAAAAACATAAAGTAGAATGGTGGTTACCAGAGGCCGGAAGGAGGAGGAAATGGGGAGTTTAATGGGTACAGCATTTCAGTTTTGCAAGGTGAAAGAGTCCTGGAGCTGGATGGTGGTAATGGTCATATGGCATTATGAATGCATTTAATACCATTGCATTGTACGCTTGAAAATGGCTAAGATGGTAAATTTTATGTTATTTATATTTTAACACAATAAGATTGGAAACACAACTTTTATTATAAAAAGTTTAAAACTTACACAAAATATTCATCATCCAGCTTCAACAATTATCGACATTTTGCTTATCTCATTTCTTCTATTTCTCCACTCCCCCCTTATTTCCCTTATAGATTTTTAGATTTTCTTTTTTTTACTTGCATTGTCTAATTATGATCATGTCATCCAAAAATCCTGCTATATTATTTTTTCCCTATATTTGTTCCTCATTTCTTTAAAAATCCAATATTTCTATGGTTAGTATCTCTGTTAAACAGAAATGAGGGAGGACGGGAAACATTCTTGCTTTATCTTAGGTTTTTTTTTCCTTTTTTTGTTTTGAAACAGAGTCTCACTCTATTGGTTAGGCTGGATTGCAGTGGCACAAATCTCGGCTCACTGCAACCTCCACCTCCTGGGTTCAAGCGATTCTCCTGCCTCAGCCTTATGAGTAGCTGGGACTACAGATGTGCACCATCACGCCTTGATAGTTTTTGTATTTTTAGTAGAGACAGGGTTTCACTGTGTTGGCCAGGCTGGTCTCGAACTCCTGGCCTCAAGTGATCCACCTACCTCGGCCTCCCAAAGTGCTGAGATTACAGGTGTGAGCCACCATGCCTGGCCTATTTTATCTTAGTTTCGATGAGCTTATCTTTGCTATTTAACAAATGCTGGCTCTTTGTTCTATGCATGTGCTCCTTTTAAGTTCAGACAAACAGGAACCCTCTGCAAAGTTTTTCACTCAGTACTGGTGCGGGCATCAGGAGATACACATGTTGACACATATCTAGTTCTATTGGCTTTCTAGAAATCAACTGCATGAAATAACCAGGGCTTTTTAAAGGCTCATGATGATTTACCTAGAAATTCCTATTCAAGACTCTATCTTAGGGAAATAATCAGAGATGCAGTCAAAGATTGATGTATATCATTTTTAATAGCAATGGAGCACTCATGTTATATTGTTGACCACCCAGAGGCCATCCCCAGCCCCTTTCTCCCTTGTTAATGCAGAGACTGAGAACGGCAGACACTCTTTTCCCTAAGCCTTTACAGCAAGAGGTGGCCAAATGTGCCAGCTCTGATCAATGAACTCTAAAAAGAAGTCTGCAGGGAATGATGAAAAAGATGTTCTGACAACCAAGGCTTTTACTGCCCTACCTGCAACCCTGCTTCCTGCCTTTGAATCAATCAAAGGAGAATGTGGTACTTGAAGCCATTCCAGCTGTACTGTGACCACAAATTGACAATCCTAAAAGTGACAGGCCAACATGCTGAGGATGAGAACAGAGAGGCAGAAAGAACATTAGTCTGAGATGACATCCTTAACCACTGCATCAAAACTGGACCTGCCTACCCAGACATCTTTTTCTATGAGTGATTCTGTGGTAGTACTCTTTTAATGGGAGATAGTGGGTGTGTATTCTGCTTGCAACCAAAAGGAAACCTACCTTGTATGTATGAATATTCCACAATTTATTTAATTGGTCCTCTAGTTACACATTTAGCTTGATTGGATTTTCTTTTCTATCAGAAGTAACAATGTTGATGAATGTTTTTGAATATACATCTTTGTCTTTTAGTGAGCATTTTTTTTTTGGTCTTTGTCTTTATCCTCTGCATCTGAGAAATTTATTTATTTATTATTTTTATTTATTTATTTATTTTGAGACAGAGTTTTGCTCTGTTGCCCAGGGTGGAGTGCAATGGTGCGATCTCCACTCACTGCAACCTCCACCTCCCGGGTTCAAGCAATTCTCCTGCCCCAGCCTCCCAAGTAGCTGGGATTACAGGTGCCCACTACCACGCCTAGCTAATTTTTTGTATTTTTATTAGAGACGGGGGTTTCACAATGTTGGCCAGGCTGGTCTTGAAATCTTGACCTCAGGTGATCTGCCTGCCTCGGCCTTCCAAAGTGCTGGAATTACAGGCATAAGCCACCATGCCTGGCCTGAGAAATTTATTTACATTTGTCTTCCTTTGCTAATTTTATTTTGACAGAATTAATTTTGCTTTTTTACTCCTTATCCTGTGTTTTCCATTTCCTTTCAACCCTTCCTTTTCTTTCTCCTCTTTCATCACACCTAGTTTATCTTCCATCTTAGCCTACCTTCATCTTCTTCTGTTACAGAGCTCATGACTCACTCACTTCCACTTAAGATACCCAACAATTTCCTAGAACTTTTTTCTGGCTCCCACAAAAAATCATTTGGACTTATGCAAAACTTCTGAACCTCTATTATACTTTTTTCTTTCACTTGTTTTATAGTTTTGTTTTGTTTTTTTAATAGGCCCCATGCTGATTTTTTTTTCTCCGTGCTCAATTTTGAACAGAGTGATAGCTATTCAGATTCAGTGTTTGTTACCAAGCAGAGTGAGTGAGGATTTCCTTTGGTTCTGCTTTCTGTCTGATAGCCAGATGGTTGAATCCTCCTTTAAAATCTGTATCTGCAGCCTTGGCAACATAGTAAGATCTACTCTCTACAAAAAACACAGAAATTAGCCCAGCGTGGTGGTGTGCACCTGTAGCCCTAGCTACTCAGGAGGCTGAGCCAGGAGGATCACGGGAGCCCAGGAGTTCAAGGTTACAGTGAGCCATGATTGTGCCACTGCACTCCAGCCTAGGTAACAGAGCAAGACCCTGTGTCAATCAATCAGTCAAAACAAATAAAGTCTCTATCTGGAGGGCAGGGTCACGTGCATGTGTCCCAGCCTCATTCCCAGTTTGTAGCCATTTTTCAC
This sequence comes from Hylobates moloch, assembly GCF_009828535.3. Classification (NCBI taxonomy): domain Eukaryota; kingdom Metazoa; phylum Chordata; class Mammalia; order Primates; family Hylobatidae; genus Hylobates; species Hylobates moloch. The sequence continues at coordinate 84,726,150 of NW_026652286.1, read as the reverse complement.
TTGGTGTACTTCGGCTCTGCTGAAGCTGCATCTCCCTTTTACTTCTATTTCCTGGTTTTCTGTTAGTCTCAGCTAATCTACTACATGAGGAATTGTGATTTTTTTAAAAATGGAGCCCTAGTAAGGTTTTCCCTGTGTTCTCCCCTAACTCTAAATCACACCAGGGTTACACTTGAATTCTGGTAAGTTTCCCCAAACTTTCTGTCCAACAGTTTTTTGATTTTTAAATTTTTTTTTCCTTTTCCTTTTTTTTTTTTACACACACAAGTGAGAATTAGATAGTTCTTCCAATAGTTTTTTGAAATTCATGTGATTGAAAGAAAGAAAGAAAACAGCCGGGCGCGGTGGCTCAAGCCTGTAATCCCAGCACTTTGGGAGGCTGAGGCGGGCGGATCACGAGGTCAGGAGATCGAGACCATCCTGGCTAACAGGGTGAAACCCCGTCTCTACTAAAAACACAAAAAATTAGCCAGGCGTGTTGGCGGGCGCCTGTATTCCCAGCTACTCGGGAGGCTGAGGCAGGAGAATGGCGTGAACCCAGGAGGTGGAGGTTGCGGTGAGCCGAGATCGCGCCACTGCACTCCAGCCTGGGGGACAGAGAAAGACTCTGTCTCAAAAAAAAAAAAAAAAAAAAAAAAAAAAAAATCTCAGCTATGGAAGTGTGATTTTTCTTTTTTTGGAGTTGGGGGAAAGGGGTGCAACCTCCGGTGAAGGAGAGTATGGATGAGAAGCAGGAAATCTGCTCCCCCTAGTGGAAAGAAAGAGATACTTCAGGACTAGTTTATCAAAATCTTCCGTTGTGGTCTAGGTCTCTCTCTCTCTCTCTCTTTATATATATATATATAAACTAAAGATTATCAGTAAATAAGTAAATTCTGCAAAATTGCAAAATATTACATATATACATATATAGAGAGAGTTTGGGGTTTGAGGTTATAGCGAGCTATGATCACACCACTAATATATAATATGTATTATATATGTAAACACATATATCATATATTTAATTATTTATTTTAAATATTTATTTATTTATTTTAATTTTTTTAGACAGAGTCTTGCCCAGGCTAGAGTGCAATGGCGCGATCTCGGCTCACTGCAACCTCCGCCTTCCAGGTTCAAGCGATTCTCCTGCCTCAGATTCCCAAGTAGCTGGATTACAGGCACCTGCCACCATGCCCAGCTAATTTTTGTATTTTTAGTAGAGATGAGGTTTCACCATGTTGGTCAGGATGGTCTTGATCTCTTACCTCGTGATCTGCCTGCCTCGGCCTCCCAAAGTGCGGGGATTACAACCATCCTTTTTAAGGCAGAATAATGTCCCACTGTATGTATAGACCACATTTTGCTTATCCGTTTGTCTATCAATGGATGCTTGGGTTGCTTCTATGTTTTAGCTATTGTAAATAATGCTGCTATGAACATGGGTGTACAAATATCTCTTTGAGATTCTGTTATCTGTTATTTGGGGCATATACCCAGAAGTTAAATTACTGCATCATATGGTGATTTTATTGTTAACTTTTTGAGGAATCATCATACTGTTTTCCACAGAGCTCGCACTATTTCACATTCCCACCAGCATTGCACAAGGGTTCCAGTTGCTTCATATCCTTACCAACACGTGTTGTTTTCTGTTTTTTATTTTTTTAATATATCCATCCTAATGGGTGTGAAGTGCTATTTTGTTTGTAGTCTTGATTTGTATTTACCTAATGATTAGTGATTCTGAATATCATTTCATGTGCTTATTGGCCATTTGTATATAACAAAAGTTTTGTTTTGTTTGACAAGTTCTCACTCTGTTGCCCAGGCTGAAGTGCAGTGGTGTGATCATAGCTTGCTATAACCTCAAACTCCAGGCCTCAAGTAATCCTCCTGCTTTAGCCTACTGACTAGCTAGGACCACATGCCCAGCTAATTTAAAAAAAAAAAAAAATTTGTAGAGATGGGGTCTCACTGTCTTGTCCAGGCTGGTCTCAAACTCCTACACTCAAGTAATCCTTGTGTTTCAGCCTTTTAAAGTGCTAGTATTACAAGCATGAGCTACTATACCTGGCTTGTATATAATAAAAGTTTTTGAAACTGAAGATTTATCAGCAAATAAGTAAATTCTGCAAAATTGCAAAATATTACATACATCCATAAAAAATAATTTCACTTCAATATATAAGTGATATAAGTTAGAAAGCATAATCTTTTAAATCCCATTTATAATAGAAAGATCATATTGGGAATAACCTAATTTAGTAATAAAAGAGTCACTCAGAAAAATGATAAAACTATTTAGAAAAAAAAAAAAGAACCCTAAAACAGATAGAGAAATACTCTTGATCAAGAAGACTAAATGTAGGTCCGGCGCGGTGGCTCAAGCCTGTAATCCCAGCACTTTGGGAGGCTGAGGCAGGTGGATCACCTGAGGTCAGGGGTTTGAGACCAGCCTGGTCAACGTGGTGAAACCCCGTCTCTACTAAAGATACAAAAATTAAACAGGCATGATGGCACGCACCTGTAATCCCAGCTACTCAGGAGGCTGAGGCAGGAAAATCGCTTGAAACTGGGAGGTGGAGGTTGCAGTGAGCAGAGATCATGCCACTGCACTCCAGCCCAGGCGACAGAGCAAAACTCCATCTCAAAAAAAAAAAAAAAACTAACTAAATGTAGTAAAGATGGCAATACTTTCCAAAATTATATACAGATTTAGCCAGAGCAATTAGGCAAGAGAAAGTAATAAAGGAAGTTCAAATTGGAAAGGAGGAAGCCAAATTGTCTGTTTGCAGATGACATGATCTTATATATAGAAAAACCCAAAGACTACACCAAAAAACTCATAGAACTGATAAATTCAGTTAATTTGTAGGATACATAATCAACACACAAAAATCAGTAGCATTTCTATACACAAGCAATGAGCTAGCTGAAAAAGAAATCAAGAAGGCAATCCCATGTACAATAGCTACCAAAAAAAATAAAATAAAATACCTAGGAATAAATTTAACCAAAGAGGTGAAAAACTTCTACAAGGAAAACTACAAGACATTGATGAATAAAAAGGACACAAACAAATGGAAAGACCTCCCATGCTCATGGATCAGAAGAATTAATATTTTTGAGATGACCATACATCCCAAAGTTGTCTACAGATTCAATGAAATCCCTATCAAAATACCAATGCTATTCTTCACAGCAATTAAAAAAAAATCGTAAAATTTGTATGGAACCACAAAAGAGCACAAATAGCTAAAGCAACTCTAAACAAAAGGAACAAAGCTAAAGGCATCACACTACCAGACTTCAAAATACAGTACAAAGCTGTAGTAACCAAAAGAGTATGGTAGCGGCATAAAAACTGACACATAGACCAATAGAACAGAACAGAAAATCCAGAAATTAATCCACATCTCTATAACCAACTGATTTTTTACAAAGTCACCAAGAATACTCATTGGGGAAAGCACAGTCACTTCAATAAATGGTGCTGGGAAAACTGGACATCCATATGCAGAAAAATGAAACTAGACACTCCACCCCGCCTCTCACCCTATACAAAAGTCAACCCAAAATTGATCAAAGACCTAAATGTCGGATGCAAAACAACAAAACTACTAGAAGAAAACATAGGGGAAATACTTTAGAACATTGGTCTTGGAAAAGATATTAAGAATAAGACCTCAAAAGCATAGGCAACAAAAGCAAAAATAAACCAATGGGATTATTACAAACTAAAAAGCTTCTGCATAGCAAAAGAAACAATCAACAAAGTAAAAAGACAACCTACAGAATGAAAGAAAATATTCGCAAGCTACCCGTATGACGAGAAGTTTATAACCAGAATATATAAAGGAGTTCAAACAACTCTAAAGGAAAAAAATCTAATAATCGATTTTAAAACGGGCAAAAAATTTGAATACACATTTCTCAAAAGAAGACCTACAAACAGCAAACAGGCATATGAAAACGTGCTCAACAATACTGAGCATCAGAAAAAATGCAAATCAAGGCCGGGCGCGGTAGCTCACACCTGTAATTCCAGCACTTTGGGAGGCCGAGGTGGGTGGATCACTTGAGCTCAAGAGTTCGAGACCAGGCCAACATGGTGAAACACTCTCTCTAATCGAAATACAAAAATTAGCCAGATGTGGTGACAAGTGCCTGTAATCCCAGCTACTTGGGAGGCTGAGGCAGGAGCACTGCGCAACTTGTATCAGTCACAGTTTTGGTAAACCCACAGGCTAGCTCTAGCCAAAATGAGTGAAAAACAAATGTCAATGGAGAGCTTCTTTGAAAAGGGGAAAGACCCAATGAGGAGACAGCAGAAGACTCTAACACTGCCAACAAAAAGAAAACTGCATTTAAAAGAAAATATCAAGAGTCCTACTTAAATTATGGGTTCATTGCAACAGGTGATTAATATTCTCCAAGCCTGCTTTGTATAATATGTGGTGACCAACTATCCAAAAAAGCCATGAAACCTTCAAAACTGATTTGCCACATGGAGACCAAGCACCCTGCATTAAAAGACAAGCTTTGGAGTTTTTCAAAAGAAAACAAAACGTGAACACAAAGAACAGAAGCCACCACTACTGAAGGCCATTATTGAAGGCCACCACTTTGTCAAATGTGTCTGCAGTGAGAGCATCATTCTTAATGGCTAACTGCATTGTTAAAGCTAAGAAGCCCTTTACTGTTGGGGAAGAGTTGATCCTGCCTGCTGCTAAGGACATTTGTTATGAACTTTTAGGAGAGGCTGCAGTTCAAAAGGCGCCACATGTTACTCTTCCAGTTAGTATCATAACTAGACCAATTGATGAAATAGCAGAGGATATCGAGGCACAATTGTTAGAGAGGATTAATGAGTCACGGTGGTACACGATCCAGATTGACAAGCCTACCATTGTTGACAACAAGGCAACAATGCTTGTTTTCGTGCAATATATTTTTCAGGAGGATGTGCACGAGGATGTTTTGTGTGCTTTTCTTGCCAACGAACACCCCAGCTGCAGAACTATCCAAGTTTTTGAATGATTACATATCAGGAAATCTGAATTGGTCATTTTGTGTCAGTATATCCACAGAGGGGGTGGCTGCCATGACTGGACAGCTTTCTGATTTCACTACTTGGGTCAAAGAGGTCGCTTCTAAATGTGAGTCTACGCTCTGTGTCATCCATAGAGAAATTCTGGCTGGCCAAAAATTTCACCTGAACGTAATAACATTTTGCAGGATGTGATTAAAATTATCAACATCAAAGCACATGCCCTTAACTCACATCTGTTCACACAGCTCTGTGAGGAGACGGAAGCAGAACACACACCTCTTCTCTCATACACAGAAGTGAGATGGCTTGCTTTCTTTCTTTCTTTCTTTCTTTCTTTCTTTCTTTCTGTCTTTCTTTCTTTCTGTCTGTCTTTCTTTCTTTTGAGATGCATTCTTGCTCTCTCGCCAGGCTGGAGTGCAGTGGCACGATCTCGACTCACTGCAACCTCCACCTCCCAGGTTCAAGCAATTGTCCTGCCTCAGCCTCCCAAGTAGCTGGGACTACAGGTGCACACCAACATGCCCAGCTAATTTTTGTATTTTTAGTAGAGACGGGATTTCACCATGTTGGCCAGGATGGTCTCAATCTCTTGACCTTGTGACCCACCCACCTCGGCCTCCCAAAGTGCTGGGATTACAGGTGTGAGCCACCGTGCCCAGCCAGAAGTGAGATGGCTTTCTAAAGGTAGATCACTAGCCAGGGTTTTTTAGTTACGACAGCCGCTCCAGAGATTTCTTTTAGAAAAGGAAACCTGACAGCACATTTCAGTGACACAGAGTGGGTCAAAAACTTGCTTACTTGTGTGACATATTCAACCTGCTCAACAAACTCAATCTATCACTTCATTAGAGAACAACTGTGTTCAAGTTGGCAGATAAAGCGGCTGCATTCAAAGCCAAACTAAAATTATGGGGGTGATAAGTGAACACTGGGATTTTTTACATGTTTCAAACATTAGCGGAGATTTTGAGAGACTCAGCCAGGGCTTTCTTTCCCCCAACTGGTGCCTGATCACCTATCTCAGCTTTCAAGAGAGTTTGAGAGTTACTTCCCAACCGCTAAAGACCCCCCAAACTGAGAAGGAATGGGTCCATGACCCATTTGTGGATAAGCCAGGTGAATCGACTTTGTCGAAGAAGATCAACTGCTTGAGATTGCAAATGACGGTGGCCTTCAAAGTATGTTTGAGAAAACTCCAAATCTTCATATAGTCTGGATTAAAGTCAAGGCAGAATATCCCGAGACTGCACAAAAGCACTGAGAAGCCTGCTTGCATTTCCATGGGTAGCAGCTGTGGATAGGGAATGTCAATGAGGCTCCAGGGATGTGGAGATGCAGGGGCTGTTGGGCCCTCAGGCAGGATACAGTCTGCTGGGCGTTGGCAGCTGCCACTGCTTAAGGACTTTGGAGTTTGTAGGACTCAGCATGAGCTCCCTCTGTGGAGCAATGCTGTTATGTGCTCTCCGGGCAGCTCCCTAAATTAGTCTCAGGGACCACAAAGGTCAAGGGACTCTCCTATAGCTAGGATTGCAGGGGACCATGGTGGGAATGTGGACGTTTGGGGGTCTTTTACTTACCCTTTCTCCGCATTAGGGAGCCTCTATAGGTTCCCAGATGACCCCAGCTGAGCAGACTTCCTCGCTTCCTTCTCCTTCCTTGCTACTGGTGTTTTCTGTTAGTTCTCTGTTGGATTCCAGTGTTCTCTCTTAGATGACCCATTACTCGTTATTTTTGGTCTTCTTGGTAGAAGAAGAAAGTACTAGGTACATCTTGCATCCTGAGCCCCTCCTCGAGTCATTCTGTGTGATACTCATCAGTATTTGTTGAGCCTTTTTTTTTTTTGTAGTCTATATACGTGGTCAGGTATGTTTTTCAAAAGAACATATATTCTCTTACGGGTAGGTACGAAGTTCTACATATGTCCGCTAAATCAAGCTTGTTACTTTTATTGTTAAATATTTTATTGTTTAAATATGTCGTTAATTTTTTTAACTAATCTGTCTATCTCTGAAATACACCTGAAATTTTCCATGCTTTCTTCTGGAATTCTGTCATTTTATTCTAGAAATTTTGAGGCTATTATCAGGCACATAAAGGTCAAGACTGTTATAACATATTGGTGAATTGTTATTGTAATGTAATGACTTTTATTTTTTTGAGACAGGGTCTCACTCTGTCATCCAGACTGGAGTGCCATAGATGATCATAACTCACTGCAACTTCAAACTCCTGGGCTCCTGCAATCCTCCTGCCTCAGCCTCCCAAGTAGCTGAGACTACAGGCATGTGCCACTGAACCAGGCAAACTTTTTATTGTTTTCATTATTTTTATAGAACTGGAGTCTCGTTTTGTTGCCCAGGCTGGTCTCAAACTTCTGGCCTCAAGAGATCCAACAATTTTGGCCTCCCAAATTGCCAGGATTACAGGCATGACTCGCCATGCCCAGCCTGACTCTATATTTAATAATGCTTTTTGCCCTAAAGTCTACTTTGAATGATATAAATACACATATACCAGCTTTCTTTTGGTTTGTATTGAAAGAAGATCCATTTTTATCCCTTTCGCCCTTTTTACATCCTTATATTTTAATCATATATCTTATATAGTATATAGCTGTATTTTATCTCGCCTGATATCTATAATTTGACCAGTAGATTTAACCCATTTATTCTCTCAGAGATCAGTGCCGTATCTGGTTTTCATTTTTACCATCTTATTTGGGGCCATTTATCCTGTATTTCTTGTCTTTCCCCTCCTATTATTTAAGTTAATTAGTAAATCATCCTTAGATACCTGGACAATTTCTAGGTAAGCTAGAGAATACAAAGCATAGGTCACCAATCTAGTTTTATTATGCCTTTAACTGTATTTTTATATATATTGAGCATCAATTAACATGCTTAAGAGAAGGTCCCTATGTCTTTGGGTGATATTACTGTTTACTAAGGTACTCTGTGTGTCAGCTCTTAGTCACCTGCCTGATGGTTTTCTCTTGTCTGTGAGGAAACAAATTTATTGCTGTGGTTAATGATTTTAACTAATGTGTGTGATTAAGACTACACTAGATAGGCTGGGTGCAGTGGCTCACGCATGTAATCCCAGCACTTTGAGAGGCCGAGGTGGGCGGATCACCTGAGGTCAGGAGTTCGAAACCAGCCTGATCAACATGAAGAAACCCCGTCTCTACTAAACATACAAAATTAGCCAGGTGTGGTGGCACATGCCTGTAATCCCAGCTACTCGGGAGCCTGAGGCAGGAGAATTGCTTGAACCCGGGAGGTAGAGGTTGCGGTGAGCCAAGATTGCACCATTGCACTCCAGTCTGGGCAACAAGAGCAAAACTCCATCTCAAAAAAAAAAAAAAAAAAAGATTACACTAGATATAGTTGTTGCTATATACAAACATATATATACTTGAAAATGGATATGTTTTGTCTATCAAGAGAATTTTTAGTTTACTAAGGCAAAAAATTCAACAAGATACATGTGCTTGCCTACATACTAGGCTGACAAGATTAACCGTATTTTAAAGCTAGTCAAGACTGGATGCACTGGCTCATGCCTGTAATCACGGCACTTAGGGAGGCCAAGGCAGGCAGATCACTTGAGGACAGGAGTTCAAGACCAGCCTGGCCAACATGGTGAAACTCCGTCTCTACTAAAAATACAAAAATTAGCCAGGCATGGTGGCTCTCACCTGTAGTCCCAGCTACTTGGGAGGCTGAAGTAGGAGAATTGCTTGAACCCAAGAGGTGGAGACTTCAGTGAGCAGAGACTGTGTCACTGCAGTCCAGCCTGGGCGACAAACCGAGACTCTGTCTCAAAAAAAAAAAACTAGTCAAAAGCTTTAAAATACCATCTATTTGTATATATATAACCATACACATATAATGAAGTACTAAGATTACTAGCCAAAAAAAAGCTCATAAACCATTTTTAAAGAGAAAATCCGTAATACAGAATAAGTTCAATCTTTAAATAAAGTTTTTGTACCTTTGTCATCACACTCTTGAATCGATCTAACCAAAAGCTCCTCAGTTCTTAAAAAAAAGCCTCCTATTGTGCATATTGTCACTTTAAAGCAAGATGTTTTCTTGTATTTTGGTATCTATGACTTACGCATCTCTCTCTCCATATATATATATATTTTTTTTTTCTTTTTTTTTTTTTTTTTGAGACGGACTCTCGCTATGTCGCTCAGGCTGGAGTGTAGTGGCATGATCTCAGCTCGCTGCAACCTCCACCTCCCTGGTTCAAGAGATTCATCTGTCTCAGCCTCCCAAGTAGCTGGGACTACAGGCACGCACCACCATGCCCAGCTAATTTTTGTATTTTTAATAGAGACGGGGTTTCATCATATTGGCCAGGCTGGTCTCAAACACCTGACCTCATGACCCGCCCGCTTCGGCCTTCCAAAGTGCTGGGATTACAGGGATGAGCCACCGTGCCCACCCTGACTTATGCATATATTTAAGCCAATTTTCTTTGACAATTTTCTTAATTTCCTAACTTAAGACCTAAATGAAGAATGACTGAATTACTAAGAGGCCTTTTCCATCTAAACTTTCTTTGGAGTGACCCAGAAGGCCATAATGTTTTATTATCTCATGAAAGGAGAGATACTAAATATAATTAGACATGTTTGGTAGTTTACATATTTAGATTAACTAAAACACTGTATGAGTTCACTTAATAACTCACAGCTCTGCCCATAGGATACAAATGTTCAACAGGCATTTTCTTTCTTAAATAATAACCTGTCAAAATCATCTCGAACTTGGGCATTTCCTAACTGCTAAAGCCTTCTCATTGTTTGTACATGAAAGACTGGTTGTCAGCTGGGCGCGGTGGCTTATGCCTGTAATCCTAGCTCTTTGGGAGGCCAGGGTGGTTGAATCACCTGAGGTCAGGAGTTGGAGACCAGTCTGACCAACATGGTGAAACCCCGTCTCTACTAAAAATACAAAAATTAGCCAGGTGTGGTGGCGCACACCTGTAATTCCAGCTACTCGGGAGGCTGAGGCAGGAGAATTGCTTAAACCCGAAAGGCGGAGGTTGCAGTGAGCCAAAATCGCGCTATTGCACTCCAGCGTGGACAACAAGAGCAAAACTCCATCTCAAAAAAAAGAAAACGAAAAAAAAAAAAAGACAGACTGGTTGTTTTAGTGATGCTTATTCCAAACTAGGGACTCATTACAAGCTCATTACCTTCTATATTATTTGTCTGCTTCCTTTTTAGCTGTTAAATACTGCTCCAATCTAAATCTAGCTGCCCTATTTCCCCTTCCTGATGAAGAGGAATCTCAGTATTGTCCAATATTTAAAATCTAAGCATGCCCAGTCTTGATTTGACTGATGTTCTCCTGTACAACCCTGATATATTGCCTTTTGATTATGACTCATAACTAAAAATGAATCAAGGTATACTTTGCACCAAATATGCTATAACTTTGAAATATTCCATTTTGGAATACTTTATAAGCAACAGCTTAGACAGCTACACTGATAGCTCTATTAAGAACATGCCATCTTGCTAAAGGATTAAGAGTTAACATCCATATTGTCTACAGATGAGCTTTCAGGATTGCTTGTGATTCCGGCACATTGTGCAAACAAAGGGGTTTCCTAACTTCCTCAGACAACTGAATCAAAAATGGAAAAGAAACTAATGACTTATTAAAGATACTCCAACACCCAAAGCAAATTTCAGTCATTAAGAATAGAGTGCATGCTAAAGGTCATGCTTTAAAGCCTGCCACCTTGGCCGGGCGCGGTGGCTCACACCTATAATCCCAGCACTTTGGGAAGCTGAGGTGGGTGGATCACGAGGTCAGAAGATCGAGACCATCCTGGCCAACATAGTGAAACCCCGTCTCTACTAAAACACAAAAAATTAGCCGGGCATGGTTGTGGGTGCCTGTAATCTCAGCTACTCAAAAGGCTGAGGCAGGGGAATTGCTTGAACCCAGGAGGCAGAGATTGCAGTGAACTGAGATCGTGCCACTGCACTCCAGCTTGGCGACAAAGCAAGACTCCATCTCAAAAAAAAAAAAGGCTGCCACCTTATACAAACAGCCGTTTCTAGCTTTACCAGCATTGGTATTATAACAATAGTTGTTCAATCTGATTTCTGTATATAAGAGGGATTAAAATACAACACTGTGCCCTCATTGGGGGTAGGAGGGTGGATAAGAGGAAAGACACTGGTTTTGTCAAGACTTTCATACTGCTTGGTTTCTCCCAAACTACCTCCAGATCAATAATTTTCGTGCTGCAAAAATAATAATAATAGCTCAATTGACAGGGACAAACTGGTTCAAACTTTATAAAGTACTAGTCAAAAAAGTCTTACCTAATAGGCTTACTCATTTTATTTATCATATCAATGCATTAATTTATTAATCATATCAATGTATGGCTCATTTTAATTATAATAATCCAGAACGAATATACAAAGAAACACCAACATTAAAGACCATTTGAGGCTGGGTGCAGTGGCTCACGCCTGTAATCGTTTGGGAGGCCAAGGCAGGCGGATCACTTGAGGCCAGGAGTTCAAGACCAGCCTGGCCAACATGGTGAAACACTGTCTCTAATAAAAATACAAAAATTAGCCAGGCGTGGTGGCTGGTGCCTGTAATCCCAGCTACTCGGGAGGCTGAGGCAGGAGAATCTCTTGAACCCAGAAGCAGAGGTTCCAGTGAGCTGAGATTGTGCCACTGCACTCCAGCCTGGGTGACAGAGCAAGACTCCATCTCAAAAAAAAAAAAACAAACAAACAAACAAACAAACATTTCTGGTAGACTAGAGCTTTCCCTTAGTTGGTTTTTTTTTTTTTTGGCTTTTGTGGCTTTTTTTGTTGTTGTTGTTGTTTTTTGAGACAGATTCTTGCTCTGTAGCCCAGGCTGGAGTGCAGTGGCACATCTTAGCCCACTGCAACCTCCACCTCCCATGTTCAAGCAATTCTCCTGTCTCAGTCTCTCAAGTAGCTGGGACTACAGGTGCATGCCACCATGCCTGGCTAATTTTTGTATTTTTAGTAGAGACAGGATTTCACCATATTGGCCAGGCTGGTCTCGAACTCCTGACCTCATAATACGCCCGCCTCAGCCTCCCAAAGTGCTGGGATTACAGGCATGAGCCACCGCGCCCCGCCTCCCTTAGTTTTACGTTTTTAAGTTTTATACCTAGGCCTGATGATATTGCAATTTACTTCTTAAAATCTTCATAAGCTTTCATATTAAACTATTATAGAAACACTATGAGGCTGGGCTTGACACATCCCGTAACAGATTTCATCCTTGGTATGTAGTAATCTTGTATTTTTTCAAAAATGAATCTCATATACATAGTCTTATGCCCAATTTACAAACTCTGTTTATCAAAGGAATATCAATGGATACATTGTGTCTCCCATCATCACCAGCATAATCTACAACTGAAAGACTAGTTTATTTATTTATATTTATATTATATTATTATTTATTGAGACTGAGTCTCACTCTGTTGCCCAGGCTGGAGTGCAGTGACATGATTTTGGCTCACTGCAACCTCCGCCTCCCGGGTTCAAGCAATTCTCCTGCTTCAGCCTCTTGAGTAGCTGGGACTACAGGCATGAGCCACCATGGCTGGCTAATATTTGTTTTTTTTTTTTTTTTTTTTTTTGAGATGGAGTCTCGCTCTGTCGCCCAGGCTGGAGTGCAGTGGCGCAATCTTGGCTCACTGCAAGCTCCGCCTCCCGGGTTCAGGCCATTCTCCTGCCTCAGCCTCTCCGAGTAGCTGGGACTACAGGCGCCCGCCACCACGCCCGGCTAATTTTTTGTATTTTTAGTAGAGACGGGGTTTCACCGTGGTCTCGATCTCCTGACCTCATGATCCGCCCACCTCGGCCTCCCAAAGTGCTGGAATTACAAGCGTGAGCCACCGTGCCCAGCCATATTTGTATTTTTAGTAGAGATGGGGTTTCACCATGTTGGCCAGGCTGGTCTCAAACTCCTGACCTCAGGTGATCCACCTGCCTCGGCCTCCCAAAATGCTGGGATTACAGGGGTGAGTCACTGCGCCAGGCCCTATATTTATATGTTTGAGAGAGGGTCTCACTCTGTCACCCAAGCTGGAGTGCAGTGGCGCGATCTCAGCTCACTGCAACCTCCGCTTCCTGGGTTCAAGCAATTCTCCCGTGTCAATCTCCCAAGTAGCTAGGACTATACAGGTGCATGCCACCACACCCGGCTAATTTTTTTTTTTGAGACGGAGTCTCGCTGTCGCCCAGGCTGGAGTGCAGTGGCGCGATCTCGGCTCACTGCAGGCTCCGCCCCCCGGGGTTCACGTCATTCTCCTGCCTCAGCCTCCCGAGTAGCTGGGAATACAGGCGCCTGCCACCACGCCCGGCTAATTTTTTTGTATTTTTAGTAGAGACGGGGTTTCACTGTGTTAGCCAGGATGGTCTTGATCTCCTGACCTCGTGATCCGCCCACCTCGGCCTCCCAAAGTGCTGGGATTACAGGCGTGAGCCACCGCGCCCAGCCTCCCGGCTAATTTTTGTATATTTTGGTAGAGACAGGGTTTCACTATGTTGGCCAGGCTGGTCTCGAATTCCTGACCTCAGGTGATCCGCCTGCCTTGGCCTCCCAAAGTTCTGGGATTACAGGCATAAGCCACTGCACCTGGCCTGGAAGACTAGTTTAGAAAGAGTCACTGATGAAAGTTAGACTTAGAACCACATTGGAAATGACCATTTGCGGTATTTTAATCTCATAGACACAGTTCTGAAGCTCTAGGCTCATAGCCATGGATACATGCTTCACAGTGATGCTTAGGTCTCAGAAACTGAACATTCAGCCCCACTGGGAATTGACCCTGACACTCATTATCAGGTGTCCAGAGGAGAAAACTCTCTACTTTTTAAGATTCTATGGATTGAGACGATAACATCAAGTGTATACCACTCTCTCCAAAAACTTTCTCATCCCTGAGCAGAAAACTGACTTATACTTAGACTTATATCTCATCTTATGTTTATAATGTGTATCTGAAAATTCCAAGGTCTGAATTCTTTGTGGGTATGGTTCTGTTTATTTGTGCTGACTCTTGTTCAGGACGTTCCAGTACTGTGATTTTTGCTGACAGTTCACGTTCACTGGAACTTTATGGGGATTTTTGAAGCTTGTGTTGGGGTAACCCTTCTCTCTCTGGTGAGGATTTGTGCTGACTGCCATGCCCTACAAACCTAGGTCAAAGTTAAATTTGCAGCATGTAACCTTTTTAGATATGCAGGTAACTTGAACTCAGACTCCAAACTGGCATGAGGACTGGCTCTTAGCCACGTATTCTCAGAACAGACTCTTTCCTCCAACCTGAGCCAAGGCAAGATACACACATTGCTCTGCTCTCTGCTTTTTCAGGTAAATATCATTTTTTCTTTTTTGGGGGGATGGAGTTTCACTCTTGTTGCCCAGGGTGGAGTGTAATGGTGTGATCTCAGCTCACCGCAACCTCTGCCTCCCGGGTTCAAGCAATTCTCCTGCCTCAGCCTCCCGAGTAGCTGGGATTACAGGCACCCACCACCACGCCCGGACTTTTTTTTTTTTTTTTTGTATTTTTAGTAGAGACAGGGTTTCTCTTTGTTGGTCAGGATGATCTCGAACTCCCGACCTCAGGTGATCCGCCCGCCTCGGCCTCCCAAAGTGCTGGGATTACAGGTGTGAGCCACCGCGCCCGGCCAAATATCATTTTTTCTAATTCACCCTTTCTCTGAGGGCAAAACTCTTTATGGTTCCTGGTTTAGGGGAATCTTCATTCTAACTCCCTAGTTTGAGCCCAAAGCTTTGCTCCTGGCCTATGTGCCACCTTCTTACAACTAGAATCCGGCCAGGCACGGTGGCGCAAGCATATAATGCAAGCACTTTGGGAGGCAAAGGCAGGTGGATTACTTGAGCTCAGGAGTTTGAGACCAGCCTGGGCAACACAGTGAGACCTCATCTCTACTAAAAATCAAAAAAATTAGCCAGGCATGGTGGCACAAGTCTGTAATCCCAGCTACCTTTGGGAGGCTGAGGTGGGCGGATCACTTGAGCACAGGAGATCAAGGCTGCAGTGAGTTTGATCACGCCACTGCACTCCAACCTGGACAACAAAGCGTGATTCTGACTCAAAAAATAATAATAATAATGGCTAGGCGCGGTGGCTCATGCCTGTAATCCCAGCACTTTGGGAGGCCGAGGCAGGCGGATCACGAGGTCAGGAGATCAAGACCATCCTGGCTGACATGGTGAAACCCCGTCTCTACTAAAAATATGAAAACAAAATTAGCCGGGCATGGTGGCAGGCGCCTGTAGTCCCAGCTACTCCAGAGACTGAGGTGAGAGAATGGCGCGAACCTGGCAGGCGGAGCTTGCAGTGAGCCAAGATCACGCCACTGCACTCCAGCCTGGGCGACAGAGCAAGACTCTGTCTCAAAAATATATATATAATAATAATAAGAAGAAGACTAGAATTCTGGGCCACCTGGGCTTAGTAGATGCTCTTAGGGGCAACTGATACCCTAAGCACTTGCTTACCTCCCTAGCTGCAGACTTACTTTGGTCTGGCTCCAGAGGATTTCTTTTTGCAAACTAAATAATATGTTTTGGCCAGGTGCGGTGGTCTGTAATCCCGGCACTTTGGGAGGCCGAGGCGGGCAGATCACCTAAGGTCAGGAGTTTGAGACTAGCCTGGCCAACATAGCTGAAACCCCATCTCTACTAAAAATACAAAAATTAGCCAGGTGTGGTTGTGGGCACCTGTAATCCCAGCTACTCAGGAGGTTGAGGCAGGAGAACCGCTTGAACCCAGGAGGCGGAGGTTGCAGTGAGCTGAGATCATGCCATTGCATTCCAGCCTGGGCAACAAGAGTGAAATTCCGTCCCAAATAAATAAATGAAATATTTTTTTTTTTTTTTTTTTTGAGACAGAGTCTCGCTCTGTCACCCAGGCTGGAGTGCAGTGGCGCAATCTCGGCTCACTGCAAGCTCCGCCTCCCGGGTTCACGCCATTCTCCTGCCTCAGCCTCTCCGAGTAGCTGGGACTACAGGCGCCCGCCACCACGCCCGGCTAATTTTTTATATTTTTTAGTAGAGACGGGGTTTCACTGTGGTCTCGATCTCTTGACCTCGTGATCCGCCCGCCTCGGCCTCCCAAAGCGCTGGGATTACAAGCGTGAGCCACCGCGCCCGGCCATGAAATATTTTTAAAGGTGTTCTTGTTTAACATTCTAACAGGCTTCATATCAAAGTAAATACTTTCTAAAATTGAGTCTGCCATATTGCCAAAAAATAGAAGTCTACAAATTCTATCTCTTCCTAGCTATCTCACAAATCCAAAACTTCAGTAGTTACTGATTCCAGTACCGTATCTAATTTTCCTTCAATATTTTTCTTTAATGACATTACTTCCCATCCACCTATTTACAACAAAAAATTAGGCAAAGGCTCCTTCCTCCCTCAAGCTTTCACATCTTAGTATAACTCTCATTGATTCTAAGTTCTAAATATTTCTTAAATTTGTTCTCTCCTTCATTCTAGCTACAATTGCCTTCACAATTCATTATTTCTTTTCTGGGTCACTAAAATAATCTGTTTCCATGCTTACCTCCCGCAAATCCATTCTTTACATAGCTGTCAGCAAAACCCATTTAAAATAAAAATCGG
The DNA here is from genome assembly GCF_009828535.3 of Hylobates moloch. Taxonomy (NCBI): domain Eukaryota; kingdom Metazoa; phylum Chordata; class Mammalia; order Primates; family Hylobatidae; genus Hylobates; species Hylobates moloch. Next base: position 84,709,425 of record NW_026652286.1, on the reverse strand, counting down.
ATCATGACGTTTGCATAATTAAGTCTTCAGTAACTCCTTATTGCTGTCAAGATAAAGTCTCAGGCCAGGCTCACGCCTGAAATCCCAGCCCTTTGGGAGGCGGAGGTGGGTGAATCACTTGAGGCCAGGAGTTTGAGACCAGCCTGGGCAACAGAGCAAGACCCCATCTCTACAAAAAATACAAAAATTAGCCAGGGATGGTGCCATGTGCCTGTAGTCCCAGCTACTCAAGAGGCTGAGGTGGGAGGATGTCTTGAGCATGGGAGGCAGAGGTTGCAGTGAGCCAAGATCGGGCAAGTACAGTCCAGCCTGGGCCACAGAGTCAGACCCTGTCTCAAAAAAAAAAAAAAAAAAGATAAAGTTTCAATTACTTAACATGGCATATAAGGTCCTCTACAATCAGCCCCTCCCTCTGCGGGGTCATACCAAACTACCTATCATCTTTTGCTTGATCTGCCATCCTCCAGTCAACCCTACAACTCACCCCAGCTTCCCCGGCCACTGTCAGCTCCTTATCTTTCAAAACCCAGGTTACAAATCTTCTCTTCCAGGAAACTTGCAGGCAAATCCTTACTGCACCCTTTGTTACATCACAGTGCATGATGTGCTTCACCATTACTACACTTACTACATCATATTGCAGTCATTCTTCTGTTGCCCCAATTAGACTATGAATTCCCTTCAAAGGCAGGTAAAATTTTATCTTTATCCACAGTACCTGGCACAGTGCTGATTACATGAGGTACTTAGTATCTATCAAATGAATGAATTAATGTTTTTGACTTCTACAATACCTTTTGAGTTTGACTCCTACTTCCACTGCTACTCTCAAAGTTCAGGCCCTTTATTCTGTCTCTATCCCCTCACATGTCCTTCTGCCTCTAGCTTATTAACCCACCTAATAGTACCCAAATTATTTCTAAAGCACAGTTTCGATCATGTCCTGCTTACCATCAGAAACTGCTATTGCTGTTAGCCCTTGGATTTTTTTTTTTTTTTTTTTTTAAAGAGACAAGGTCTCACTCTGTCACCTGAGCTGGAGTGCGGTGGTATGATCATAGCTCATTGTAACCTCAAACTCCTGGGCTCAAACAATTCTCCCACCTCGGCCTCCCAAGTAGCTGGAACTACAAGCACATGCCACTACTAGTGATGCCTGGCTAATCTTTTTGTTTTATTGTATTTTTGTAGAGACAGGGTCTTGCTGTGTTGCCCACGCTGGTTTTAAACTCCTGGCCTCAAGCAATCCTACTGCCTCAGCCTCCCAAAGTGCTGGGATTACAGGCATGAGCCACAGCACCCTTCCGGAATCTTGCCTCATTTTTCCAGCAGCTCACAGCAACCTACTGATTTCCCAAAGACAGCTCAGCTCCATCCTAATGACCAAACCAGCTGGGACATGGGGCAGGCAGTGCCCAAGCAGCCTCCACTCCAACTTCATTCACCATCTAATGAAGCTATTAGCACTAGACAGCCTTGTATATCTAGGATCTGATAGTATTAGATCTGATGGTATTGGAGATAGCTACAGATTCCCATATTATCCAGAGTCATTGCCATCCCCATTTTGACTTTATGGAAGACTCCATTTCATCACTCCACTCTACAGCAGCAGTATACTGAGAGCTAGGGGAGGGAAGGAATGACACTACAAGGTAGGGAGGGGATCCATTGTTTATAGAGAATTTTAAAACAATAAAATTGACTTTTAGTCCATTTATTTTTTATCATCATCAAGCATCAGCAACTCTAAACAATGTCAGAATATTGTTTATATATTCTCTCCCACCAGGGTGGACTGGTCCCACCACCACTATCTGTTGGTGTGCCACTGCTATTCAGGCATCACCCCCTTTTGAAACCTTTTACCCACCCCGAAACAGAATTAATCACCTCTTCCTAAACCCTAATGCACACTTAAGTCTCCTACAAGACCACAGGCACATTAAGGAGAGCACGTCTTTAACCCCTAGTACACATTCATGAACACATACTCTTCCTTTGCCTCAGCTTCCCAGTAAGGTCCTTGGTGAGTAAAATATGCTTAGTCCCAGTTACTCTATATTGCTAGAAGACAGCATCATGCCTTACACTCAACTCTTAGACCAGACTAAATACACATAGAATATAATCTGAATTCCAAAGGCTGGTATTCACAGAACACCATAATCTAGACATAGTTCTTATTCCTACTTACATACTAAATCTTATACTCTATTTATACCAAATTACTTATACACTTGGCATATTTCTGCCTATTACATGTAAGTCCTTTTTGTTTTCCAGTACTTTGTGTCTGATTTACCTAACTGCTAAGCCCCAGAAGGAAATTTAAACACTCAATTTTGGCTGGGCGCAGCGGCTTATGCCTGTAATCCCAGCACTCTGGGAGGCCGAGGTGGGCAGATCACGAGGTCAGGAGATCGAGACCATCCTGGCTAACACGGTGAAACCCCATCTCCACTGAAAATACAAAAAATTAGTTGGGCATGGTGGCGGGTGCCTGTAATCCCAGTTACTCGGGAGGCTGAGGCAGGAGAATGACATGAACCTGGGAGGCGGAGCTTGCAGTGCTCCAAGATCACGCCACTGCACTCCAACCTGGGTGACAGAGCGTGACTCCGTCTCAAACAAACAAACAAACAAAAACACTCAATTTTGTTTTCATGCTGTGGATGGATGCAACGGACACCTAATTCTAATGAATAAAACTACTGATAGCTAATATATAAAAGCGTAGAAGACACTTTTATTATATAACATTTTATTTTAAAAAATTACTTTCATAGAATACATTTTCACATTAGAGATTCCCATTGTGCGAAAATAACAATTTATTACTTATAGTTTTATATTTGTGGACAGATTGTTTTAGAACAAGTAGAACACATTTGAGAATTAAATCTCAGTTTACAATTGGTAATATTTTGATACGTCTACAAGGGGAAACTTGCCCTTAAATGGAACTTCTCTATATTCAGAAGCACTCTAAGCGTTTCTTCCTAGGATTTAGAAATTTATGAGATATCAGCATTTCCTAATTTTAAAATTTCCCTAGTATATGTAACCATCAGTAGGTGGTATCTACTGACTAGAGAGGGAAGTTTTCGAAAATTAAACACTGTCTAATTTTCTACAAAGTTTTTATTCATGAATTAAGAGTATTTCCCTTTGTCCATTATTCCCAAGGCAAATATGGAAGTTTGATCATATACTAATCGTAATAAAGCTGGATTCTCTTTAAGAGATTGATAAATTAAAAGGCAAAAGCTCATATATCATGTTTAGTTATACTGTGAGTCTTATAAGAAGCTGGGAGGCAACCCCATTAACTCACCAGAATACAGAACTCAGTCTCACAACTTAGATATAATTCCTCTCAAACCTTTTCCTCAAAGATTAAATTCTGCAAATAATCTTGTGATTAAGAGAAGAAGGCTGTCCACCAAATGGACTTATCTGTTATTTCTTCCTTATTGTGAGCTTAATGGCATGACAAAGCAGAGGTAAAGAGGCATACATCAATTCTTCAAAGTATGAAGTGAAAAAGCTCAGAGCTTCCACAGCATGGCAACAGCTTTGCAGATGCCTACATCATGATAGTTGAAATAGCAAAGCCCAGCAAAGGTTAAAGCTGAAAGTGCCAAAAGCCCTGCCTTGGCAGCTTTCTGCGAGGCATCCCCATGAACATAGTCAGTAACAACTTGTCCAAGGCCCCTAAAGAAAAAGAAAAAATCATAACATCAATGAAAAACCACAGTGAAATTAGAAGACTATACAGATAACTTGGCTGCAAAAAAAACAATCTGTCAAGTTCAAATGCAATGTCTCCATTTGCCACTCCACCGTTACTGTTTGCTTCTTTAGGGGATTCTGTATAGCCTTTTGTGTGTGTATGTCAGTAAGTCTATTTCTAGTGACTTTTTTTTAGAGACAAAGTCTTATTCTGTTGCCCATGCTGGAGTGCAGTGGCCTGATCATAGCTCACTACAGCCTCGAACTCCTGAGCTCAAGTGATCCTCCTGCCTCAGCCTCCCAAGTAGCTGGGACTACAGGAGCATGCCTCCATGCCCGGCTAATTGTTTTTTATTTCCTTTTATTTATTTATTTTGAGACAGAGTCTCGCTCTTTCGCCCAGGCTGGAGTGCAGTGGCACGATCTTGGCTCACTACAACCTCTGCCTCCCGGGTTCAAGCGATTCTCCTGCCTCAGCCTCCCAAGTAGCTGGGACTACAGGCACCCACCACCACACCCAGCTAATTTTTGTATTTTTACTAGAGACAGGGTTTCACCATATTGGCCAGGCTGGTCTCGAACTCCTGAACTTGTGATCTGCCTGCCTCAGCCTCCCAAAGTGTTGGGATTACAGGCATGAACCACCGCGCCTGGCCTGTTTTTTATTTCTTTAAAGATGCGGTCTCACTATGATGCCCAGGCTGCTCTTGAACTCTTGGCTGCAAGTGATCCTTTCACCTTAATAACTAAAAATAACTAAAACCCTACAGTATTTTTAATTAATTAAAAAAGAATTTATTAAGTAGATACCATGTGCCAGAATCTGTCATAAATGTTGGGAATATAGTAAGTGAGACAGCATTCCTGCCTTTTGGAATATACTAGTGAATGAGAAGGAAAAAGTAAATATATATGTACTGAGAAGAAACACTTTAGAAAGGAAGACATGAATGAGAACATCCAAACCAAAGTGGCATCTCTAATGAATAGTAAGATTTGTGTGGCTGGAGCACATGGGTGAAGCAGAGATCACAGGAAGGCAGGGGTTGGTTGTATAGGGTCTTGAAGGTCATGATAAGGAATCTGAATTTTTTATGAAATATAATAGGAAACCACTGATACGTTTTAAGCAGGGAGTGCCTGAGGTTAGGAGCGACCTAATTTTACTATTTTTATAACAGTTTTATTGAAATGTAAGTCAAATGCCACAAAAAATTCACCCTTTTTAGTATATAATCCAGTGGTTTTTAATATATTGAGTTGTGCAATCATCATTATTTAATTCCAGAACATTCTCATTACCCCAAAAAGAAACCCTCTACCTATTAGCCCACTACCCAACTACAAATTTACTTTCTGTCTCTATGGATTTGCCTGTTTTGGACATTTCATATAAAAGAACCCATACACCACTGGGCGTGGTGGCTCACACCTGTAATCCCAGAACTTTGGGAGGGTGAGGCGGGCGGATCACCTGAGGTTGGGAGTTCGAGACCAGCCTGACCAACAAGGAGAAACTCTGTCTCTACAAAAAATACACAATTGGCCGGGTGTGGTGGCACATGCCTGTAATGCCAGCTACTTGGGAGGCTGAGGCAGGAGAATCGCTTGAACCCGAGAGGCGGAGGTTGCGGTAAGCCGAGATCGTGCCGAGCCAAGATCGCACCATTGCACTCCAGCCTGAGCGACAAGAGCAAAACTCTGTCTCAAAAAAAAAAAAAGCCATACAATATACGGTCTTTGTGTCAACTTAGCATAATATTTTCAATGTTCATCCATGTCATAGCATTTATCAACACATCATTCCTTTGTATGGCTGAATAATATTCTATTGTATGAATACACCATATTTTGTTTAGCTATTCATCTGCTGACAGACATTTGGATTGTTTCCACTCTTTGGCTATTATAAGTAATGATGCTATGATCATTCCTGTACAAGTTTTTTGTGTGGACACGTTTTCAATTCTCTTGGGTATACACCTAAAAGTAGATCGCTGAGTCATATGGTAACTCTAAGGTTAACTTTTTGTTGTAACTGCCAGAATGCTTTCCAAAGTGATTGAAATGTTTTATATTCCCAGCAGAACCACGAGGGTTCCAATTTCTCCAAGTCCTCAGCAACACTTATAACTGTCCATCTTTTATTACAGCCATCCTAATGGGGTGTGAGGTGGTATCTCATTGTGGTGTTGATTTGCACTTCTCTAATGACAAATGATGCTGAGCAATTTCTCATGTGCTTATTGGCCATTTCTATATCTACTTTGGAGGAATATAATTTTATGTTTTAAAAAGGTCACTATGGCTGTAGTGTGATGAATGAACAGAGTGGGTGGGGGACCAGAGCAACAACTGAATAGGAAACTAGTTAGAAGGCAACCGAAGTAGCCTAGGTGAGACTGTTGGCTTAACCTAGGCTGGTGACAGGGTGTAAAGTGACAATTCAGACTATTTTTTTTTTCTAATAATGTCCATTTTCCTTTTTTAAGTTCTGGGATACATGTGCTGAACATGCAGGTTTGTTACACAGGTATACATGTGCCATAGTGGTTTGCTGCACCTATCAACCCCTCATCTAGGTTTTAAGCTCCGCATGCATTAGGTATTTATCCTAATGCTCTCCCTCTCCTTCCCCCCCAACCCTGATTCAGAGTTTTGTTTTTTTGAGACAGAGTCTCGCTCTGTCACCCAGGCTGGAGTGCAGTGGCACGATCTCAGCTCACTACGACCTCTGCCTCCTGGGTTCCAGCGATTCTTCTGCCTCAGTCTCCCAAGTAGCTGGTACTACAGGCGCGTGCCACCACGCCCAGCTTAATTTTTGTATTATTAGTAAAGACAAGGTTTCACCATATTGACCAGGCTGGTCTCAAACTCCTGACCTCATGATCCGCCCGCCTCGGCCTCCCAAAGTGCTAGGATTACAGGCGTGAGACCACGCCTGGCCAATTCAGACTATTTTTTAAAGAAAGAACAGAACTGATGGAATAAGTGGGGTCAGAACAAAAAGAAATATCTAGAATGACTCCTAAGAATTTTAGTTTGAGCATAGCTTTAACTGAGAAGGGGGTTTTAAAGGAGAAATCAAGGGAGATTCGGGGGGGAAAAAAGAGTGATTTGGCCAATGTTAGATCTGGGATAACTATCAGACATCCAAGTGGATGTCAGTTAGACAATTAGATGAACAAGTCTGCAGCTCAGAAAAACAGGTCAGATCTGAGCTCACCTAAAAAAGGGTACAGATGGAGAAATTAAGAAGGCCATGACTCAGCCCTGGAGATTTTGTCATCTCGAGGTCAGACAAGAGGAGAAGGATCTGGCAGAGGAGACTTCTATGCATCTGGAAAGCCAAAGAAAAGTGACTTACGGGGAGAATTGTTAATTGAGTTGAAGGCTGCTGAGACTTCAAGCAAGCGGAGGGCAGAGAATAGACAACCAGATTTGGAAAGATGAAGGCCTTCAGTACCCTTGGTAAGAATAACCTACGTTATATAGTTGGGATAAGACCCCAATTAATACAGGCTAAAAGAGACTCAGTGTTGAGGAAGTGGAGCACATTACAGACAGCTCTTTCAAGAGGGATGACATGTTAAAGAAATATTACTTACTGTACTTGTGATCTAATATTTCATATGCAACTGGAATTTTTTATTTGGAAAGGTCTATGTAGTTAAAAAACAACGTCAACAACAACAACTCATTCTCCTAAGCAGTCCTACAAAACCAGATAATTAAAACCCCTTGAGGCTGGGCACGGTGGTTCACACCTATAATCCCAGCACTTTGGGAGGCCAAGGTGGGAGGATCACTTGAGGTCAGGAGTCCAAGACCAGCCTGGCCAACATGGTGAAACCCCGTCTTGATTTAAAATACAAAACTGAGCCAGGCGTGCTGGCGTGTGCCTGTAATCCCAGCTACTTGGGAGGCTGAGGCATAAGAATTGCTTGAACCCAGGAGGCAGAGGTTGCAGTGAACCAAGATTGCGCCACTGCACTCCAGCCTGAGCGAGAGTGAGACTCCGTCCCAAAAAAAAAAAAGAAAAAAAAGCCGGGCACGGTGGCTCACGCTTGTAATCCCAGCATTTTGGGAGGCCGAGGCAGGTGGATCACGAGTTCAGGAGATCGAGACCACGGTGAAACCCCGTCTTTACTAAAAATACAAAAAAATTAGCTGGGCGTGGTGGCGGGCGCTTGTAGTCCCAGCTACTCGGAGAGGCTGAGGCGGGAGAATGGCGTGAACCCGGGAGGCGGAGCTTGCAGTGAGCCGAGATTGCACCACTGCACTCTAGCCTGGGCGACAGAGCGAGACTCCGTCTCAAAAAAAAAAAAAAAATCTTTAACACTAGCTAGAAAATGATTCTGACAAGTCACTTAACCTCCCTGGGTCTTAGTTTCCAAATTTGTAAAATAAAAGAGTTGGTTAAGATACTCTCCAAAGTACTTTCAGTTTCAACAATCCGAAAGCGCCTCCCTACTCCCCACAATGACAACATATTGTCCCTGCAAAACTTAAAAAGAACTCAAGGAACCCAACCTGTCATTTACCCTCATTTTAGAAGGTTCATTAACATAGAAAATAATACCAACTATAACAGATAAAATAAACAAAAGCTGGGCCGGACACGGTGGCTCACGCCTGTAATCCCAGCACTTTAGGAGTCTGAAGCGGGCGGATCACCTGAGGTCAGGAGTTCCAGACCAGCCTGGCCAACATGGCAAAACCCCGTCTCTACTAAAAATACAAAAAAATTAGCCGGATGTGGTGGTGCGCGCCTGTAATCCCAGCTACTTGGGAGGCTGAGGCAGGGAGAATCGCTTGAACCTGGGAGGCGGAGGTTGTGGTGAGCCGAGATCACACCATTGCACTCCAGCCTGGGCAACAGGGTGTGACTCTGTCTCAAAAAATAAATAAATAAATAAATAAATAAACAAACAAACAGACGCTGGATACTCATTCATTCAGCAAGTATTTACTGAGTGCTATATATCAGGTACTAGAGAGTAGTTCTAGGCTCTGGAGGCACAACAGCAAACAAATACAGTAAAAATAACAAAATAATCCACCCAAATACATCTCTTTTTTTTTTTAAGAGGCAAGAGTAAACTATACTATTTAGGGATATACATTTGGGTGATAAAATGCAAGGAAGCAATTACTATATAAAATAATAAACAGATGATGTAGTATATTAGAAGGCAGTAAGTGCTATTGAGAAAAATAAAACAAGCAAGAGAGATAAGGAATGGCAGGACAGAAACTGAAATTTTGAATAAGTGGTTAGGGAAGGCTTTGTTGAGAGAATGGCATTCAAGACCTGAAGGAGATGAAGGAACAAGCCAAGTGTATAGCTAGAAAAAGGGTTTCAGGCAGAAGCAGTAAGAGAAGCCCTGAGACCTGGAATGTCTCTGGCATGCTCAAGGAATCTCAAGGAAGGCAGTGTGAATGGGAGAGAGAGCAGCAAAAATGAGGCAAGAAACAGGGCGGTTCAATCATGTAGAGTCTACAGACCCTAAGAATTCTGACTTTGAGTAACATGAAGAGACAAAACAGGGTTTTGAGAAGGGGAATGTCTTATTCTAATCAACATTTTAACAGGATCATCACTGGGTCTGCTGTGTTGGGAATGGACACAAATGGGGACCAGTTAGGAGACTACTGCTAGAGTCAAGGATAATGACCAAGTTTGGAGCTTACCAGGTTTAGACTTGAACAGAGAAAACTGGAAATGCCATTAATTCAGATGGGGCAAGAGTGCAGGAGGAACAGATTAGGGGAGATCAGAAACTCAGTTTGACAGGCTACATTCAAAATGCTATTGGATATGGAAATCGAATTGAAAGACACTGAAAAGGCAGGCGGATATATAAATCTAGGCATATACTTATTTTATATATATTTTAAAGTTTTCAACAAATTTAGGGCATTTTGACCAACTTCTCCCTCATATATAATACATAAGACAAGCTCACAGCAAACAAACTGAGCAGACAACTATATTTGGAATTGCTATACTTGCCAGTGACCATGAAGAGTGAGGGTTGCAGCCAGGGAATAGTCCATCGCAGAGCAAGGATTCAAATAAGCAGCCGGAAGCAGACCCAGGAGCAAAACACTGACAACCCTCTCGCTAGTCCAGTGGAGAGATGCAGCCTTGGTGCCAGCTACAAAAAGGACCAGATTCATAAAAGTCGATGTGAGAAACACACATCTTTCATGTTCAACATATGCCACACAGTAACCCAAACTGACAGGCAGTGTACATATAAGATATAACTCTGAGTACAAAGGAAGTAAAATATCAAAATAGTAGTTGAGAGTGAAGCTATCTGTTTTTTGAAGTCTTTTTTCTCTGTTTTTCGAAGTCTTTTAGCACAAGGGTACCTCAATGCCTACATATTGATTAGAAGACATATCCAAGAAGATGGATAAAATACAGAATTGCTGTATTGCTACAGAATTAAGCCAGTCTTGGTTCAGTGAAGTGAACAGATACCTTATGAATGTAAGTTAGGGGGCCGGGCATGGTGGTTCACACCTGCAATCCCAGCACTTTGGGAGGCTGAGGTGGGCAGATCACCTGAGGTCAGGAGTTTGAGGAGGTCAGGAGTTTGAGACCAGCCTGGCCAACACAGTGAAACCCGTCTCTACTAAAAGTACAAAACTTAGCTGGGCGTGGTGGTGGGCACCTGTAATCCCAGCTACTTGGGAGGCGGCGGCAGGAGAATTGCTTGAACTCAGAAGGTGGAGGTTGCAGTGAGCCGAGATCGTGCCACTGCACTCCAGCCTGCACAACAGAGCGAGGCTCTGTCTCAAAAAAAAAAAAAAAAAAAAAAAAAAGAAAAAAATTTTTAAAGACTTAGGCTAGAAGTCTTAGCCTTAGACTTAGGCTAGGCATTATTCAACCATAATGGCACCGTCTGCCCAAAGATGTAAACTTGGACACAAGAGTCCCTCCTACAGGTAGGAAGTCCTGCTAAAGGCATGACCATTGGTGAAGGTAAAGATGGCTAGAGCCCAGAAAGCAGCAGCGATGGAGAGAACATACAATGGTGGCTCGGTGACAAGTGTATGTGCTGCACTCCACACCATTCTGGGATAGGTCGGTCCTGAAGAAATGCTGAGACATGTGCAGGTCTGACCACTGGGGTTCGCAGCAACAGAGCTGAGGAAAGAGTCATTAGGATGATCATAAGAACCTCTCCTTTAACAGGACTGACAAACTTTCTAAATGACCATAGGTAAGCTACTTAACAATAAATAGGTGATAACATCTTATTTGTAAAATGAAGATAGCATCTATTTCACTGGGGTTACTGTGAAGTTAAGACTACGCAGATGTTCCCTACTTCATTTAATGACACCTCAGGCATTTTTTAACCTAACTCAGTAATCTGGAAATCATGAGAGACTTTTCCCCTAAATTCAATCGCCAAATCCTATTGGCATATATCTCTTTAACAGTTCTTGAGACAATCTTCTTTTCTTTGTGCTACTTTCCTAGTTCAGGACCTCATCTTGCCCGGACTACTATGAGTGTTTTCCTCATCAGAATGAAAGCTCTTTGAGGGCGGGAACTACGTTTTCTTCACATTTGTATCCTAGCATTACTACAGTGCCTGAGGTAACACAAATGTCCAGGTTAAATGATTTTCGAACTGATCCCTCCTCCACTCCCACACCCAAACACACCAACTCCAGAAGAAATGGGCAAGTTCCTAACCCTCTTTCCCGACTCAGGGTGGGAGCGAGTGTGGAGCATTCTAGGGACAGTGAACGGGGAAAAAACAGAACTGCTAAGTGAATTAGCCTCATCAGGACTGCAACTTCCAGAGGGAGCTCTCTTTCTGATTATTCCGTCAACTCGTCAGCTCACAACAAGTGAAATATACGTTTGGGTAAACACCTGGACCCCTAGACTACAGTGGTTATTGCTGTGATTTCGGTATTTTCTTCTCCTCAAGAGATCTCCCACCTGGCAGATGAGTCCTCACTTCCATCCCCTTCCCTGGCTGGAGGCTGCGCTAAGCACCTCAGGGTGCGAAGACCCCTCACCTCGGCCTCCTTGGGCACCGCAAACGGCACTCAGCCTCCAGAGAACCGCCATCTCGTTCCTGAGGGCTCAAGGTCATCCACCAACCCGGAAGCACTTAGGCGACAATGCCCACCCACGACGACGAAAGAAAACAGGGAGGAGGAAAATGCTGGGTGAACCGGAAGTCAAGAGGCGGTGCACACCCGTCGCGCATGCGCAAACACGGTTGTCGGAAGGTGGCGAGCCTGAGGCGAACAATGGCGGAGTTGGGTGAAGCCGATGAAGCGGAGTTGCAGCGTCTGGTGGCCGCCGAGCAGCAGAAGGCGCAGTTTACTGCACAGGTGCGGGGACGGGGAGGGTGAAGGGAAAGGAAGTTTCACCTTCCTTGGTGGTCCTGGGCACGCTCGGAGGTCTGTACACTGGCGGCTCACTGGTGCTCGATCCTGGCTGCATCCCATTCCCCTCACGAAAGACAAGTCATGACTCTCCTGTCCCTGGTGTCCGATAGTGCTCAGGTGCCGGCTATGTAAGCATAGCGTGGAGAAAAGAAAAGGTGTAAAGCAGGGAAGATTTGGGCGACGCAAGGGTACGGGAGCCTAGTTAGCCGGCGACATGACTGGGCTGGCATTGGAAAGATCTGGGTTATCATCCTCCCTCTGCTCCTTGCAGGCCACGTGCCCGTAGAAAAGATACTCATCCACTGTGGGTTTTGGTTTCGCCGTCACCCCACTGCCTCACTGGATTGTGAGGATCATATGCGACAATGTATTTGAAAACGACTAGAACATTAATGCAACAATGTATTTGAAAACGACTAGAACATTATCGGAGGAAGGTGGACTCTGAAGTAGTCGCTGTAGACTATGGATTTAGAACAAGGGTTTGGAGCCCTTCGGACATGGTTCTAACGCGGCCTGACTTCTTGCTGGCTACATGACCTTGGACTACGTAATCACGCCTCTTAAATGGGAGGTGATGACAGCTATCCTTGAGGACCTTAGAGAGAACTGATTTCTTAGTACCCAGCCTCACAAATAGTAAGCTCTTGGTAAAATAGTTATTTTTTTCCTTTTGGGTGGGAGGAAGAGGGTGCTCGGATGACCAGCAAGAACCCTGGCTAGAAATCTTTGGGCCCTGAACATTCTAATGAAAGTGCACATAATTTCTGTGCCTGTATGTGCATTTTTCTGGGGAGTGGATCCATAACCCCCAAAAGGTTAATGGAAGAATTACCTTGTCTAGGGGATAGGTTTGGAATAAAATGAGTGCAATAATTTGGGGAAATTAATTGGTTCCCTAGTTTGTTCACACTGGTGCTAGCTACTTTGGGGAATATAAAAGGTTATTAGTCCTACCTGAGAATGTACAATCTGTAGGGACGAGGATCTGGATCAATATTGGTGAGTAATTAGGAAATGAAGAAAGAGAAGAGCCCAAAGTGACTCCGTGGTTGATTTAAAGAATGGCTTTGTCAGGTGTCAAAAAAGTGAGAAGTTAATAAACAAGAGTTAGGCCTATCTGCAGACCCCAATGGTTACTATTTTTCTTTCCTTTTAGGTGCATCACTTCATGGAGTTATGTTGGGATAAATGTGTGGAAAAGCCAGGGAATCGCCTAGACTCTCGCACTGAAAATTGTCTCTCCAGCTGTGTAGACCGCTTCATTGACACCACTCTTGCCATCACCAGTCGGTTTGCCCAGATTGTACAGAAAGGAGGGCAGTAGGCCATCCCCCAGGAGAATGACAGAAGCAAAGGACTTGTTATTAAGCAGACTTAAGGGCCAGTGGGGGAAGGCTGTCAACCCATTGTCAGATCAGCATCAGGCTGTTATCAAGTCTGTTGGTGCTAAAAAGTAAAAGATGAAATGTTCAAAGAGTGAAATTTATTTATTTGGAATTCAGAAATTCCAGGTTGTATGATATCAGTTACTCAATAACTGTGAATTCTCCAACTCTTCTTTTAGTCCCATTTTAGAATTTAATATAGAGATCTCTGATCGGCAGGAACACTAGAAATAAATGTTCCATGGCCAGTAGTGCAAATGGGGGATTGTAGGTTTTGAAAAACTACCCTAAGCCATATTAAGGGGGTTGGAAGAACCATCAAAGCCTAAGGCATAGAAGAAAATTTGGGGTTAAGAAAGATGAAGAACAAAAAACAGCTTTATTGCTTATACATGACCAAGAAAAGGTAAACATGGCAAAAAAAAAAAAAAAAAAGGCAAGATGTGTATTCCTTGCGAAAGAACAAGCCTGTAACTTGGGAGGAAGGGAAGGTCAGGACCCAAACACAGCCAATTTCCTGGAGATGGCCTGTTCTACTGGCACCTTTTCCTGAGTCTATGCTTAAAACCTTTCAGGTACTTTCAGGGCACAGAAACAATGCATGCTAAAAAATACATGGCCAAACTCCTTCCAACAAAGATTTAACTTGCTCCAGGAACAAAATAATTGCTTTAGGTTAAGAGGTAGTAATTACAGACTATTCCTCTCCCTTTAGGCCCCCACTAATCCCAAAAATAAAAATACACACCATGGAACATTGACAATTGAGTACCAAAGTATTAAAATTTCAAATAAATATCCCAAAAGGTAGCACCTGCTCATAGTTAAGGGATAGGGCACCTCTGTCCAACTATGTATTTTAAGACCACTTTATTAGAAATCTGTCCCATAAAGAGAACAAATTTAGCAGTTAGAACTAAAATTACCAACTCATGGAATGTCATCATAGTTGTATCTACTGCTGGTGTCTTATACTGTCATGCTACTGTGAAGTAATTCCATATTACACATCAGGAAAGTAAGGCCAGGAAGGTGAACTTACCTGCTCTGGGCCTCCTCATAACCAATGAGTGGCAGAACCAAGACCAGAAGTCTGAGTTTTCAAGCTTTTTACTCAGCCCATTAAGTGACAACCAGGAAAAAATATGTCACTTGATCTTTCTTCCCATAGTGAAAAAATGCACTTGTGTTCTGCCAGCCTTCTTTCAGTGATATTTTGGTTTCTTAAGAATTAACATACTAAGGATCACAGTATAGCAAAGGGAAATAATGTGGTCTCTGCTTGGTGCTTTAATCCAAAGGCAGACTGGGAAGTAGTGGATATGTCCCTGAGAAGCCTGTTTCATTTTGGAAATAATTCAACTTAGTTTCAGGGAAAACCTAAACTTCATTAACAGATTTAGAAATGAACAAGACGACATTTAAATGGCAGTTACTGCCCTGAATCCAGAGTACCATTAGACAACATGATTATTTCCTAATTCTTCCCCATTTGGTGCAGGATTATCTATGACAACTGAAGAAATAATTTGAACACAAGCCCATTTAGGCAAATATACAGCAATGGAACTAGAAAACCATTTACTATCCAATTACCATGTTTAGGCGTACACTAAGTATAGCTATAGGCCCCGTCCAGCAGGGAAATTTGCAAAAACTCTAGTCCCTTCTAATAAGTTGTCTATGGATGTTATCATGAAGGGAAAAGTTTGTTCTTAGGCCCATGTCCTGATTAAGTAAACCGGACCACACCTGTGGGGTCAAAATATAGAAGGATCAAAGCACCAAGGCTAAAGACTTGTCAGTTGTGACACCTGCTATATAAACAGAGAGCAATATAGTGTTGCCTTGTCATACCATCCTACATGGCATTAGTTCCAATCCACCTCTTGATCCCAGCCCTTGATTTCCCCAAATTCAATATTCCGATTGGTGTACCCAGGTCACTATTGGATCCAGCTTTCTGGGTCCCTTTAATTTGCTGTATATGCACTCTACACTAAACATAATTAATTGCAAAAAAAAATCTCTTCAAGAAACCTTCATACCAAATTCCCTTTTAACAAGAAAAGGGGATCAAGCTTAACGCCAAAAGAGAAGACAAGAAGTCTGTCAGAACATACAGATGGCACAAGACAGCTCTGACCTCAGACCCCGTGCTGAACAAGAGTCACTGGCAAAACCACCAGGAGTAAGAACTGTAAATATCCACAGTCATGTGGAAAACAAAAGTGTTTCCCATTTAGTCATCCTCGGAGCTCTCAGCAGACCTTTCATCTGTAGCTACTTTCCAATTAGTGCGTTTGTTTGTCCTCTCCTGTATTTCATTGTTGGCTACAGAGGTATGGACTTTTTTCTCTCTCTTTTTCCTTTTGGTTTTCTTAGTGTCTCTTTCCTCACTTTCCTCAGAACTGCTGGATGCTGAATCATCTGAATGTGAAGTGTTACTTTCTGCCTCTAAGAATAAAGCAGGTTTTTTGAGAGACTTTTTCCTGGATTTTTTCTTGCGTTTATGTGGTTGTTTCCTTTTCCTTGTACCAGAAGCCCCAGTTTCTTCTGAGAACTCACTCGAGGAATCTGCTGTTATATCTGTGGCTTCCTTTTTGCTTTTCTTCTGTTTTTTGTGTGACCTTTTTTTCTGCTTTTTTTTGTGGGATTTCTTTGACTTCTTGTGTTTGCGGGACTCATGGGTAGATGACTTTACCTGGGGAGATGTTTTCTTCCCGTTGGTAATATCTTGCTGATCACTACTAATAAAAAAGTAAAAAATAGAAGCTTTTATGTAAAAAAAAAAAAAAAAGCATATTATTTTAATATTTTGCATTCTAGATAAAAAAATTGAGGTTAACATCTGAATTTTAAATAAGCACTTTAACATATACTTTAACACTTTACTATTCTCATTGAGTTTTTGTTTCCTTGTTTTCAAAATGAAGATAAAAATTCTAAGCTGCCATACTGAGTTACTGTATGGAATACTATATATAAAAACCAAAATGCTTACAGACATGCCAAACATCAACCAGAGAATGGGAAAAAAGGGATCACCTCCTAACTAAATCACCTATTGTTTCTCTAGCTACATTTTTGATGGCAAGTATATTCTTTGTAAAAGTTAGGAAATCAATTTATAATACAGATTTTATACCATCTTAGTTTCTTTCAGTAAGCCTATTTTCCTTACCTGTCTGTTTCAAATTCTTCAGGGTATAGCTCTTTATAACCACTGTGACCCCATCTGTAATATGACACATCACATGTATTGTTAAAGCAATGCATACATTTTTGGAAATTAAAGCAACATTAGAAAGACTTTGGAGTACATGCATACACAAACATAAACACAAAATAGAGATATGGTAGAACCAAGCCCACATTATAGCTCAGTAACAGCTACATTTCCTGTACTGTACACTATCACTTCAGACATACAAGATTCTTTTGTCCATTTGTAAGAGAACTTGCCACTGCTTTCCTTAAGAAACACTAAAAAACTCTTACACTCTGCTCTTTAGCTGTGAAGCACTTTTCCCAAAACACTTAATAATATCATGCTGTCTACATGGGGACAATTTTTTTTTTTTGAGATGGAGTCTCACTCCGTTGCCCAGGCTGGAGTGCAGTGGCGCGATCTCAGCTCACTGCAACCTTCGCCTCCCGATTTCAAGTGATTCTCCTGCCTCAGCCTCCCGAGTAGCTGGGACTACAGGCACATGCCACCATGCCTGGCTAATTTTTGTATTTTTAGTAGAGATGGGGTTTCATTATGTTGGCCAGGCTGGCCTCAAACTCCTGACCTCACGATCTGCCCACTTCAGCCTCCTAAAGTGCTGGGATTACAAGCATGAGCCACCGCGTCCAGCCTTATTATTATTTTCTTTTTTTCTTGAGACAGAGTCTCACTCCGTTGCCAGGCTGGAGTGCAGTGGTGCAATCTCAGCTCAACTGCAACCTCCACATCCTGGTTTCAAGCGATTCTCCTGCCTCAGCCTCCCGGGTAGCTGGGACTACAGGAATATGCCAATTTTTTGTATTTTTAGTAGAGATGGGGTTTTACCATGTTGGCTAGGATGGTCTCAATCTCTTGACCTCATGATCCTCCCGCCTCAGCCTCTCAATATACTGGGATTACAGGCATAAGCCACTGCATCTGGCCTATTTTTTTTAAATAACAACTTTATTGAAGTATAATTCACATATCATGGAATTCAAAGTGTAGTGCCTCCAGCCCAGGGCAATCACTAATCTACCTTCTGTCTCTATGGAATTGCCTACCACATAAATGGAATCATACAGTTATGTATGGACATAGTACATAAATAGAATCATAACAATATGTGGTCTTTTGTGACTTGGCTTCTTTCTTCTCACTTAGCATAATGTTTTCAAGGTTTATCCACATTGTAACATGTATCTGTACTTCATTTCTTTTACTGCCAAATAATATTCCATTGTATGGATATATCACATTTTGTTTACCCATTCATCAGTTGACAGACATTTGGATTACTTGGCCATTATTTTTTAGGGCCATTATTAATAATGCTGGTATGAGCTTTTGTACACAAGTTTTTTGTGGGGACAATTAATTTTGATAAGTACACATTTTCAGGCCAAATATTAATGCTCACAGGAATTAATCACAAACCTGTCTGGCATGTTTGCTTCATAATCATAGAACTTTTTGTTCCAGGATTTAGCCTTAAGAAAATCATCTTCCAGTGTCCCAGAAATTTCATTCTTTGGCCTCCAATAGTCTCTTTGACTTTCTTCATCAAAACCATCACTGCGCATCCGGCTAAAAGAGAAAGCAGAAGAACTTTCAGATGTAAAAGCAATCTGTGAGTTTACTTTATGGAACATCA
Source organism: Hylobates moloch (assembly GCF_009828535.3). Lineage (NCBI taxonomy): Eukaryota > Metazoa > Chordata > Mammalia > Primates > Hylobatidae > Hylobates > Hylobates moloch. The sequence goes on along the minus strand of NW_026652286.1, from coordinate 84,691,007 downwards.
TGCACAAAACTCATGGAACAAGCTGAGGGGGAAGGAAACAACATGATACTGTTTAAAAAAAAAAAAAGAAAAGAAAAGGTAAAGACATTATCTGCTCCTCTCTATACATTTGTAAAGTCCAATGGAAGAAATCTGACCAGGCCTAGTGTAATGGCTCATGTCTGTAATCCCAGCACTTTGATTATCTGTTCCTCTCTGTACATTTGTAAAGTCCAGTGGAAAAAAATCTGACCAGGCCAGGTGCAGTGGCTCATGCCTGTAATCCTAGCACTTTGGGAGGCCAGGGCGAGTGGATCACTTGAGGTCAGGAGTACAAGACCAGCCTGGGGGACATGGTGAAACCCTGTCTCTGCTAAAAATACAAAAAAAGTAGTCAGGTGTGGTGGCACACGCCTATAGTCCCAGCTACTTGGGAGGCTGAGGCAGGAAAACTGCCTGAACTCGGGGAGGCAGAGGTTGCAGTGAGCCCAGATCATGCCATTGTACTCTAGCCTGGGCAACAGAGTGAGACTCTATCTCAGGAAAAAAAAAAAAAAAGAAAAAGAAAATCTGACCATTAGTACCCATCCTATTGCAGAGCATAGAGAGATGAAATCAACTCTGGACTGTGTCATGTGATAGTTCACTCACTGATTCTCAACTAGGAGGGCATGCAAAGAGGGAAGCAGGACATAATCATAGCTAGGGACACTTCAAACTACCCTAGAGATTCTGAAATATACTTCCCTCTGTGCAAACCAGCAACTTACTATAGAGAGGTCCCAATAACAGTGGGAACAAGGTCTAACCCATAGGAATAATGGAGTAGGAAAAAAGTTGAGAACCACTGATCCAGCTTCTGTTTACCATTTCTACTAACTAGCCAGTAAAATGTTAATCAGTTATCAAAAATTTTTAAGGGGCCAAGCCCAGTGGCTCACGCCTGTAATCTCAGCACTTTGGGAGGCCAAGGTGGGTGGACCACTTTGAGCTCAGGAGTTCAAGACCAGCCTGGCCAACATGGTGAAACCCTGTCTCTACTAAAAATACAAAAATTAGCGGGTGTGGTGGCAGGTGCCTGTAATCCCAGCTGATTGGGAGGCTGAGGCAGAAGAACTGCCTGAATCCAGGAGGCAGAGGTTGCAGTGAGCCAAGACCACACCATTGCACTCCAGCCTCGGTAACAAAAGCGAAACTCCGTCTCAAAAAAAAAAAAAAAAAATTGTAAGGGCCTCCTATGTACCAGGCACTGGTCTAGCTGGCAGGAATATAGCAGCAAATGAGAAAATCACAAGCCCTGCTCCTAAAGAGTTTAAGCATTTCTTATATATGTAGCTCTTACACTTACAAGCATATAAGGATGTTCCCAATTATTCAAGCATTCCTAGGCCTCTCCACAAGGAAAAGACAACTAAGCCTGCATAATCCTTCATATTTACACTCAAGCTATTAAGGTAATGTGAAAAGGCTGTTGATCTGGTGAAGCGGGTGAATAGACAGGGTGAAGAAAAGTCTGGGGCCAGGCAAGCGGCTCATGCTTATAATCCCAACACTGGGAGGTTGAGGTGGGAGGACTGCATGAGCCCAGGATTCTATACCAGCCCGGGGAATACAGCAAGACACCACCTCTACAAAAAAAAAAAAAATAGCTAGGCATAGTGGCATGCACCTGCACTTCCAGCTACAAAAAGAACGGCCTGAAAGAATGAAAGATTAATAGAGAAAGGAATGACTGATCAGCTTAGTGACCACAAGATTCCAGTAGAAAATCTTCAGTTAAAAGCTATCAGGTAAGGTTAGAATCCACAGAACCCTACACATTCATAATTGTTCAGGTAGAATTTTTTAACTCTCCATTGTAAATAAGTACAAAGAGCGGGGCCATATGCATCACAGCCATTATCTTTATGTCTAGGTCTAGATTTACGAAAGAGGGAAGGCTTAAGGACTCACAGAACTGAATTAATCTATCCTTAACACACCAAAGTATTTTTAAACAAAAGTTGATGATTCTGAAAAAGATGAGAATTATTTTAGTTCTCAGAGCTGCAACTTCACCTTGAACTGCTGGGTAGCATTTTCCTTTTGGTCCCCCGGTAAGCATCTTCCATCTGTTTTTCCAGTTCTCTTATTTTCCACATATCTGATTCCTCCTGAATCTAGAATTTTTAAAAAGGAAATAAAAATAAGTTACTAAAAATAACTTTACATTACAGAAAAGTAACTAACTGGCCGGGTGCGGTGGCTCACACCTGCAATCCCAGCACTTTGGGAGGCCAAAGCAGGCAGATCATGAGGTCAAGAGTTTGACACCAGCCTGACCAACATGGTGAAACCCCGTCTCTAATAAAAATACAAAAACTAGCCGGGCGTGGTAGCATGCACCTGTAATCCCAGCTACTCAGGAGGCTGAGGCAGAAGAATCGCTTGAACCCCGGAGGCAGAGGTTGCAGTGAGCCGAGATTGTGCCACTGCACTCCAGCCTGGGCAATGGGGTGAGACTCCGTATTAAAAAAAAAAAAAAAAAGTAACTAACTGAAAATACAATCTGACTAATTATTGGGCTACAGACTGGGCTATGATCAGGAACCTGGAAAACAAATTGGTTTCTCTAGGAAGTGGCTGAACAGGCCAATCCAGTAAATCTCAAATATGTGGAATTCTTCCCCAATAGAATTTTTAAACCCCTGCATAGACAAACATCACCTTTATCAATTTTACAATTATGCTGCGATTAGCAAATGATGATGCCACATTTCCAAAATGCAATGTGATTTTAATTATATAATCTCAATTGAACCTTAAGCAATCTCATGAGGAAAATAAAGCAGCCACCATTATTACATTTTACTGTAAAGAAACAAAAGCTCAGAGATTTTAACAAAGTCAAAAAACTAGTAAGGACAGGTCTTTCAACTTCCTACTAAGCTAAATCTCTTCTGGTAACATTATAATTTCTGTCAAAAATAAAATAAAATAAAGTAATCAGTATGGCTGTTAGAGAATTTCTTGAAAAGCAGAATGTGATTACCCAAAGAACAAGAACACATTTTATTTCTAAGTCTTCCTGCATAATTTCATTAGATCTGTGCTAGATTTATCTTTTTCTAGCTACCACTTTAAATCTAAGCGTACTATATAACTAGGGGCAGGTTAACATAATTGCATAGGCAGCTTGGGTAACAGTTTTACCCTTGCCCATAATTTTAAAAATCAGGTGATATGATCATAATAATATGATCAAACCAAAAGTACTACAGTTTACTGAAGAAAACTAAACCAAGGGCCTTGGCCCTCTTTTCATTATATGTGCTCTCCTAGGTGACCTCATCTACTCTCATGACCTCTTATCATCAAACTATACATCAATAATCCTGAAACCCTAGGCCGGGCGCGGTGGCTCACGCTTGTAATCCTAGCACTTTGGGAGGCCGAGGCGGGCGGATCACGAGGTCAGGAGATCGAGACCATGGTGAAACCCCGTCTCTACTAAAAATACAAAAAAATTAGCCGGGCGTGGTGGCGGGCGCCTGTAGTCCCAGCTACTCGGAGAGGCTGAGGCAGGAGAATGGAGTGAACCCGGGAGGCGGAGCTTGCAGGGAGCCAAGATTGCACCACTGCACTCCAGCCTGGGTGACAGAGCGAGACTCCATCTCAAAAAAAAAAAAATAAATAATAATAATAATAATAATCCTGAAACCTTTATGTCCAGCCCCAACTTTTCTCCTCTACTCCAAGTCTGAATTTTCAACTGTTTGGACATCCTATAAGCACCTCACCATCAACATGGTGAAAACCAAACTAATTACCTTTCCTATCATAACTGTCCCCTTTTTTGTTCTTTACCTCAGTTAACAGAATCATCATCATTTACCCAGTCTCATAGGTGGTTACACAGTCGACCTTGAAAAACAGGAATCTCAACTGTGCAGATCCACTTATGCTCAGATTTTCTTCCACCTCTGCCACCCGTAAGATAGCAAAACAAAGCCGGGCGCGGTGGCTCACGCTTGTAGTCCCAGCTACTCGGAGAGGCTGAGGCAGGAGAATGGCGTGAACCCGGGAGGCGGAGCTTGCAGTGAGCCGAGATTGCGCCACTGCACTCCAGCCTGGCTCACAAAAAAAAAAAAAAAAAAAAAGATAGCAAAACAAGCCCCTCTTCTTCCTCCTCAGCCTACTCAATGTGATTTTCTTAATAAAATGTTCTTTTCTCTAGCTACTTTACTATAAGAATACAGTATATAATACATGTAACATAAAAAATATGTGTTAATCCACTGTTTATGTTATCACCATGGCTTTCAGTAAGTAGTAGGCTATTGGCACTTAAATTTTGAGGGAGTAAAAAGTTATATATGGATTTTCGACTATGCAGGGGATTGATGCCCCTAGCCCCTGCATTGTTCAAGGGTCAACTGAATTAGATTCCATTCTTATCATTATAATCTAATTAGCCACCAACTTCTTTGGATTCTATCTCCTAAATTCCACTTCTTCATCCCTGCTGCCACTAATTTCATGCGAACTCTCATCATCTCTCACCTGTAATACTGCAATTGCCTCCTAATTACTCTCCCTACTGTTTCTCCCCATCTGATTCATTCCCTACCCAGCCGACAAACCATCTTTCTAAAATATAACTATGATCATGCCACACCCTGTTTAAAAACATCTGATGGCTTCTTTATTGCCTAGAGGAAAAAGTCTCAGCTCCAAACATCACAATCTAACTCTAATTACCACTGAGGCCTCATCTTCTGCCACTATCCCCTACTTTCTGGATAAATTTCTTGCCATGCCCCAAGTTACTAATGCTCTTTCTCGTTGCCATATTAATGCATGATGCTCTCTATCCAGACTGATCTTTCATACCTGGTAAATGTATACCTATTCAAGAATCACTTCAAAGATCAGCAGCTCAAATACCACTAATTCTGTAAAATCTTTTCTAATTCCCCAGGGTAGATTTTATTATTTCCTCCTTAGTGCTCCAAAGCACTTTGCAAATATCTCTGTTATACAGTACTTATCAAACTGTATTATAATTATCTATTTTACTCATCATTTTATTTCCTACTTTGTATGGAAGCTTCCAAAAACTAGATGACAAGAATATTCTTTCTATCTCCCAGTTGTGCCAAAATAATGCTTGGCACACTGCTTGCCTTCAGTAAGCGTTGAGGAGTAACCAGGTTGTACCTCCCACCTTATTGTGAGCATCTGTGTGCCGGATGACATTCCTCAGGAGGACTTTCCCCAGTGGAATCCGGGACATTCTTCAATCTGAAATGAATCAACAAATAACGTTTAGTAATAATTTCTGTTATTACTTTATCTTTTCTTAAATTTTATAAAGAAGCATGAGGTACAGGAAAGATCACTGAACTAGAAGTCAGAGATCCTAAAGAATAGTTTTCCCTTTACCGTTAAAAGAGGGAAATGCCTAAACACACTAATGTGAGATGAAAGGAGATAATGTACATTAAATTTCTCTGAAAATGCACAAAACTACATAAAATTAAGTGCTTTCATGAGCACCATTTTAATCCTAATAACTATTTTTTATATGAGGCAAGTATCTCCATCCCTATTTTGTAGATGAAGTTCCCTTAAAGCTGTAACGCCCCAAGCCACATAGTCCCAGGCAAATGATGTATGTCACTGTCTAGATTAAAAATCAAACCTCCAGTCCCAATAGTAGTTTGCACTGAAGCAAATACGTAGATTTGAGAGTGTCAGGAACCACAGGTGTCAACAGTAACAGAAACTGATGACTCAAAACATCAAATGCAAAGATGTCCTAAATTTCTCCATTTGGGGGCATTTTATTTCCTACTTGGTACGGAAGCTTCCAAAAACTAGATGACAAGAATATTTTCGTGTGTAGCTAGCAGGAGCTTTGTGCAACCACCCCAACGCTCACTCACCCCTTGATCCTGAGGAAATCAGGCATCTTGTTAGTGAGACGAAGAACCACTCCATTACAAGATCTCCTCCGACCCAGGAAGCCAAGGAGTCAGGGCTCAAAGGCAGCTCTGCAGCTTCACCCGAGTCCTTCGTGAAAACGCAGCCTTCCCACTGGTTATTCTGCCCTCACCTGTGGCCCAGGCCACTGCCGCCTTTCCCCCAGCCCCAGATCGACAGGCAGGTCTCTCTCCCGGACTGAGGCCGGAGGCTGAGCAGGCGCGGAATTCGGACAGCCCGGTTGACCCGGGCATTCCCCGCTCACGCTCCTCTGGGACGAACCCCGGGGGTAAGTTTCACTCCCCAGAAAGGACGGGAACGCTTTGGATGGCTACGGCCTTCGGTTGGGCCCCAGGAAGTATCTAGGGGGCCTGAAGCGGGGGTTGAGGTTTCCAAGTGGAAGACAGAGGAAATATCCCCATCTTTGTCACCGGGATCCCTGTTCCCCAGCGGCCTCGGAGCTCCCGGTAACCTTCCCTCCAAACGCCCTCCCCACACAAATACACACAAACACACCCATACCGTGCGCCGCAGCCTCGCGTGGCAGGGGGTAGGGGGGAAGAAGCGGTTTGGGAGAAAAAGGAGGAGACTTCCTTTTCAGGCCGGAAGTCGTGCTCCTGAGAAATCGTCCCACCAACAGGCAGCCCAGAGAGTCCCACAAGGGAGGGTTTTCAGGACACTCCAGAGGTTGACGGGTGCAGAAGGGAGGCGGGCGCTTTCCTGGAAGAGAAGTGGGTCAGGCCCAACTGAAAAGCAAGCCTGGCACCAGAAGGGGGACATTCCGGAACTAGATATGAAGAGACTTTTCTGCCTGAAGCTTCCCGGACCCAATTAGATGTTGTACCCAGGCTGGTTACCCTGGTAACAGGCGTCGCGATTTGTCAAGGAACTGAGAGAAGAGGTGGGTTTGCCAACCTATAGAATGATTACTTGTTAGAAATGAGAGAAGAAGTGGGTTTGCACACCTATGGAATGATTACCCGTTAGTTAAGTTTCCCATTTAGCGTAACCCTTAACAGTAGTTGAAGAATCTAAACCTCCTCTTTTCCTCATTCTAAAGATGCTGTGGGACACGTCTCCAATGGGAGAAGAGGCTAAGGAGAGTTATCTGAAGACGTAGAGAGTGTCCCAGCCTCTCTATTAGCTTACTTAATCTCGCAAGAACCCTATGATAGAGGTATTATCGTCTTCATTTTGAACAGAACAAATAGGAGGAATATATATATATATATATATATATATATATACACACACACACACACATACACACACACACACACATATACATTAATTGCTCAAGGTCATACAGCTAGTGAGAGACAGAACTAAGACCGGAATCTAGGCATTCTGGTTCGCAAGTCTATGCTTTGAATTACTAAACTATACTGAGGATTAAAGAAGTCTCATGTGGCCCTCACCCCACACACACCTCTGGCAATTTCAGAACTGGGGAGCCACCAGTCAGGTGTTGGAACAAGAAGATCAGGAAACCCAGACTTAAAATGATCACTCTGACTTGTCAGGGTCCAAGTAGAAGTAAGGCCTTATCTTATAGGACAATGTGAGAATTTAGGAAGAGGTACTAGATAATTAAAGAATAAGGAAAACATAAAGTGGTGCTGATCCACAACCTTTTAGACACAAATGCTAAGTCCTAACTTCACCAAAACAATTCCTGGCCCATTCCACCTCCCCAAAACAGAAATGAATCAATAATTACACAGACAGTTTTCTTCTGAAGTTATGTCTTTCCACAGGCTTAAGAAAATTATTTACCACTCATCAGTCATGGAGACATCCTCAAAGGGTCTGCTTACCCAAGTTACTCAATTTTGGAACCTCCTAGATGATCTAGCTGAAAGTGACCCTGAGGGCTATGAGAAGTTTATTCAGCAGCAGCTGAAAGAAGGGAAACAGCTCTGTGCTGCCCCAGAACCACAGCTTTGTCTACAGACCAGGATTTTGGTATGTCGAGTTGGTGCCACAGATGGGGAGGTCTTGAATGAAATGATCCCAGAATAACCAGAGAATACTTTACACTTAGGTATTGCTATTTTTTTTTTTTTTTTTTTTGAGACAGTCTTGCTCTGTTACCCAGGCTGAAGTGCAATGGCGTGGTCTTGGCTTACTGCAACCTCTGCCTCCCAGATTTAAGCGATTCTCCTGCCTCAGCCTCCCAAGTAGCTGGGATTACAGGTGTGTACTACCATGCCCGGCTAATTTTTGTATTATTAGTAGAGACGGGGTTTCACCATGTTGGCCAGGCTGGTCTTGAACTCCTGACCTCAGGTGATCCACCCGACTCAGCCTCCCAAAGTGCTGGGATTACAGGCATGAGCCACCGCACCTGGCAAACTTTTTTTTTTTTTTTTTTGAGATAGGGTCTTGCTGGCTCTGTCGCTCAAGCTGCAGTGCAGTGGCACAATCGCAGCTCACAATCACAGCTCATTGCAGCCCCAGCGATCCTCCCACCTCAGCCTCCCAAGTAGCTGGGATCACAGGTGGGCACCACCACACCCGGCTAACTTTTAAATTATTTTTGTAGAGACAGGGTCTCCCTATGTTTCCCAGGCTAATCTCGAACTCCTAGGCCTCAAGCGACCCTCCTACCTTGGCCTCTCAAAGTACTAGGGTAACATACGTGAGCCGTCACCCCAGTCTGGATTCCTGATTAAAAGCCAGCAGCCTTGGGGAAATCAAGTAACAACAGTATAATCAAAGGCAGTTTTAATACATGAAATGACTTACTTGGAGCCTAAAATTCTTTCATTCCTGTGGTGAGTGGCTTTTAGGATATTATTTTTAAAATGTTTTTGTTTTTGTTTTTTTGAGATGGAGTTTCACTCTCGTCACTCAGGCTGGAGTGCAATGGCACAATCTTGGCTCACTGCAACCTCCGCCTCCTAGGTTCAAGCTATTCTCCTGCCTCAGCCTCCCGAGTAGCTGGGATTACAGGTATCCACCACCACACCTGGCTAATTTTTGTATTTTTCGTAGAAACAGGGTTTCACCATGTTGGCCAGGCTGGTCTCAAATTCCTGACCTCAGGTGATCCGGCCGCCTTGGCCCCCCAAAGTGCTGGGATTACAGGCGTGAGCCACCATGCCCGGCCTAAATGGTTTTAAACTAGGTTTTGAGATATGCAAAATTATTTGCTTTCCAGAAACCAAAAGAAAAAATACTTTTTATCAACCTGTGTCGGTGGACAAGGATCCCAGCTCCCCAGTCAACCACTCATCCAGTACCTCTAACTGTTGGCAAACCAGAAGATACAACTGAGACATCAGGTACAAATAATTAAGGGAGAGAAAGCACATTGTAAAAATTTTATTAGGAATGACAAGATTTTACTTGGTTGAGAGCATTTCAAGTAAAATTCTTTATTTGGTGATAATATAATTACAATTAGTGTACCTTTATGCAAATTTAATACTGTTTGACTTTTGTAATAAGATGAGCTGTTTTAACCCATGTAAAAGTGCCAAGAAATGTCATAATTGCTGTAGCACTACTGTGATTACCTCTGAAAAATACAGGAATATTCTCTAGCTTTATCAGGAATATGGTTTAATATATTGCCTGACAGTATCATTAGTGCAACAATTTGTCTTCATTTCATACCCTTTCAATTACACACACAGATGCTTACACAGTCATTGATGTTGCCTACAATCCTGATGTTCTTCAGGCAGCAGAAAAGGACCAAGTGAAAAAAAATCAGTTAATTCAGATGGCCATGAAATGCATTGAGGAGAAATTCCAGTTCACCCTCTCACAATCTTACCATATTACCAAATTTCGAATAAAAGGAAGCATTCAAAGAATGAAACAAAATCTGATGGGAATCCAAACTGATTCCATAGATTTAAGAGAAAAAATGAGAAGGGGTAAGTTGATGATTGTAAATGGAAAATTAAACTGCTTTAGGATGTTTTTGGATCCTGTATATATTTTGCAAACTAGAAATCTCTATTTTAAAAGGTGAGAAATTTAAGATAGAAAAATGCAAATATTAAATATTAGAAATATCATATCCTTGATTTTTAAATCCTGAAAATTTTTCAATCAAATTCTTTGTTTAAGATTCTTTTGGCTTAAGATTCCCAAACTAATTTAACTGCAGCCTTATCTGCCATCTCTACTAACACCACATATATTACAGCTCATAGTATTTTATGTTGTAGATTTATTGTTTATCTCCCCTCCACCCTTTTTTTCATAAAGAACTAACTCTTGGACAGATACGAAGCAGTACTATGAGCAATCCAGATCACTTTCCTCGACTGTTACTGCCAAAAGACCAAGTTTCAGGCAAAGCAGTGTGTCTGATAGAAGAGATTTCCAGTACTGAAATCCAGGTGGAGATGAAGATGCCAGCCTATGAACTAAAAATTGTGCATGATCACAATGAGAAACCTCTGAAAATTGAGTTGAAAGTTGAATTACCTGGTATTAATTCTGTCTCTCTCTGTGACCTTAGTGTTTCTGAGGTAAGTTGAATAGATAACACTGTAAATTTCTATTGGCCAGCATTCACTATATTATGCCATAGTAACAAACTACATAATTTCAGGGGCTTACAATGATTTGCTCAGGTTACCCGGTGAAGGAGCAATTCCCTTCTGAGATGTGCCATTCACATCTCAGCAAAGGGAAAATAGAAATGATCAAACCATGCAATGGATCGTAATACTTCTACTCAGACATGACACTTCATGATATCACTTCTACTCACACTCCATTGGCCAAAGTAAGTCACAAGGCCAATTCTACGTCAGTAGGACTGAGAAGTGTATTCTCACAAGTCACAGGAAGTCATATGGCAGGGATGTACTATCCTCTTACAGAAGAGCAAATAGTTAGAGTCAATCCTACAGTCTACCAGTCTACACTCTTGGTTGCAAATGTTTGCTTCTCTCTAGAAGGAAAACACCTCCAATCCCAGTATCAGAGTCCAAAGGACAGAATTTTGCTTTCTCTTCCTCTTGAACCATGGACTAAGACGTGTAAAAAACGCTATGTACTCCCTCAGTCCCATCCGTCATGCAGTGTGAAATGGGGAGAAGATAACCATAATTAACCATCTCAATTCAGAAATGAGAAAAATAAGAGGCACACCGCAGTTACTGGTGCACAGCAATTCTGAAATCCTAGTAGGCAGACATTGTGAGGGCTCCTTTTCTGGAAGTAGAGGATGTTCTTACTTAGGTTCCTTGAGAAAGTTCTGTAATTACCTAGCTCCCCACTTCCATTGTTTTCCACGACCTTTAGCTTCAGTCTTCAGGAGGATGTTTTCTTTTTTTTCCCTTTCCCACTATCCACCTTGGCCGCATCTGAAGAGTATTGGAGAATGTGCCATTTTTATATGCTAAGTAGCCTTTTCAGCCTGGTTCCTGCTCATGGAATCTTGGGGCTCAAAGGATTGTTTTAAATTTTGAAGTAAGTTTCTTTTAGTCCAGGCTGGTAGCATTTTGATTCCAGTCAGTGATACCCATAATTCCTTTTTAGACATTGCCCATATTTCATGACTTACCTGTCTCTTTAGACTTAATTGCTGTCATTTTAGCCAAATGTAAGGATTTACTGAAGTCCACCTTAATACATTCAGAGGTTTTGGCCAGGTACGGTGACTCACGCCTGTAATTCTAGGACTTTGGGAGGCCGAGGTGGGGTGGATTGCCTGAGCTCAGGGGTTCGAGACCAGCCTGGGCAACATGGTGAAACCCTATCTCTACTAAAATACAAAAAAAAAATTAGCCGGGCGTGGTGGTGGGCGCCTGTAGTCCCAGCTATTCGGGAGGCTGAGGCAGGAGAACCGGGAGGTGGAAGTTGCAGTGAGCTGAGATCCCGCCACTGCACTCCAGCCCGGGCAACAGAGTGAGACTCCGTCTCCAAAAAAAAAAAAAAAAAAAAAAAATTCAGAGGTTTTAACAAAGAGCATAAAGATTTAATCTTTGCCTCTATATTGCCTTAATCAGCTTGGTTGATAAAAGTAATTTCTCAATTTTATCCCTTACTTGCTGAAAATAAAAATTAGTTCCACTTTTCAGTCATTGAGTCTTGGAATCTTGGGGCTCTATAAAGTTCCTTTTAGTTTTTGTTTTGTTTTGTTTTTGAGACAGAGTCTCACTCTATTGCCCAGGCTGGAGTGCAGTGGCACCATCTCGCTTACTGCAACCTCTGTCTCCCACGTTAAAGCGATTCTCCTGCCTCAGCCTCCTGAGTAGCTGGGATTACAGGCATGTGCCACCAAGCCTGGCTAATTTTTGTATTTTTAGTAGAGACGGGGTTTTGCCTTGTTGCCCAGGTTGGTCTCGAACTCCTGGCCTCAAGTGATCCATCCGCCCTCGGCCTCCCAAAGTGCTGGGATTGCAGGTGTGAGCCACCACACTCAGCCAATTCCCTTTTAATTTGACTTGCAAAATGGTCCATTCTAAGCTCATCTTTCTTGTAATACCCTGTTAAATGTAGTGAACAGAACCAATACATTACCAACCATCTATTTTCCTACTTCTTCACCTAAAGCCACAAATCAACTAGGCACAGAGTATTTGTCATCCAAATTACTGTGATAGTTTCACTAAAGCCTTCATCATTATGAAACATGGATCACTACCTTTCCAGGCTTCAATAAGTTTCCTTGCTGTTTGCTGGTCAGCCACATAATTTAGGATGGCAACACTCTACTGTGGTACTGTATCAGTTAACATGTGATGAAGTGAGCAGCAGTAACCACCTTAAAACCTAAGGGATTTACAACAGTAATTTTTGGCTCATTCCAAGTCACATGGCAACAAATGGGATCTTTTTATGGGAAAGGAGTGAATAACTGGGAACAATAAGTTAGTATTGCAAATTTTAAGCAGGAAATAAATCTCTTGGTTTATTATTCTTAGGATGATTTATTGATTGAAGTATCTGAGAAGTACAGATTACATCTGAATCTTCCAAAACTTATTGATACTGAAATGACCACAGCAAAATTTATCAAAGAAAAATCCACGCTAATCATCACAATGCCTTTGGTGTAAAAGAAGAGCATCATATGTTTTGGGTTTTCAGTGCTAAAGTCATGTGAATTAAAGGACCTTCATTTTGGCTAAAGAGGTAGTAGTTTATCTTAAACACCAATTCCATTATTTTCTAAGTTCATTTTGACTGAGATTTTCTCTTCACCTGTTATGTCATATATATATATATGTATTTTTTAAATATATATATATATTTTTTTTTTTTTTTTTTTTTTTTTGAGACTGAGTTTCGCTCTTGTTGCCCAGGCTGGAGTGCAATGGCACGATCTCAGCTCACTGCAACCTCCGCCTCACAGGCTCAAGTGATTCTCCTGCCTCAGCCTCCCGTGTAGCTGGGATTACAGGCATGCACCACCACGCCTGGCTATTTTTTTTGTATTTTAGTAGAGACGGGGTTTTGCCATGTTGACTAGGCTGGTCTCAAACTCCTGACCTCAGGTGATCCACCTGCCTCGGCCTCCCAAAGTGCTGGGATTACAGGCATGAGACACCACGCCTGGTCACGTCTTATATTTTTTAACTCACTTCTTCTCAAATAAACATCAACCAGAATTAAAAACTATTGCTATGACACACTTGTTTTAAACATATCTTAAGTAACTTATAATTTGGGAAAATTTTAATTGTTTCCAAGTAACAAGTGAGAACTCTTGGTTTACTGCTTGAAGAAGTCTCTAGTAAATTTTTCTATCCGGAAGAAATTCCAGACTATGCAAGAGGTTTTTTATTACCAGGGTGGGCTATATCAGTGAGTCTCCTCCAACAATAAAAATACAGGGCCAAATATAATATTCAAGCCTATTTAACCTCTGTACTTCATTGAGACTGAGTCTCGCTGCATTGCCCAGGCTGGAGTGCAGTGACACAATCTCAGCTCACTGCAACCTTCGCCTCCCAGGTTCAAGCCATCCTCCTGTCTCAGCCTCCTTAGTAGCTGGGACCACAGGCATGTGCCACCATGCCTGGCTAGTTTTGCATTTTTAGTCGAGAAAGGGTTTCACCATGTTGGCCAGGCTGGTCTCGAACTCCTGACCTCAAGCGATCCATCTGCCTCAGCCTCGCAAAGTGCTGGGATTACAGACGTGAGCCACGGCGCTCAGCCCCTAACCTCTGTACTTCAGTTAAACAACTCTGCCAGGACACTCAGCTGCCGGCCAGACATTTTAGTATCAGATATAGACTTGTCGATAGATTGGATACAATGACATAGTAACAGCAAACAAAATATATCTTTTTTTTTTTTTTTTTTTGAGACAGAATCTTGCTCTGTTGCCCAAGCTGGAATGCAGTGGTGCAATCTTAGCTCACTGAAACCTCCACCTCCTGGGTTCAAGCGTTTCTCCCGCCTCAGCCTCCCAAGTAGCTGGGATTACAGGCACCCGCAACCGCCCCTAGCTAATTTTTGTATACTTAGTAGAGAGGGTTTCTCCATGTTGGCCAGGCTGGTTTCGAACTGACCTCAGGTGATCCGCCTGCCTTGGCCTCCCAAAGTGCTGAGATTACAGGCATAAGCCACCACGCCCGGCCTACAAGATATATCTCATATTTGAACAAAAAAAGTAGTTGACATTGGGACAAGTGCTTTTCCCCTAAAGAAATGATCAGAAGTACAAAAGTGATATACTTTCAACTATCATCCATCCCTTCTAAGCTCTGAAATACAAAGGTACCAACTATCCAATTTATACATCAAGTAAGCTATATGCAGACTTTAAACATCTGTTAATTATCTTTTCTAGATACAAGTTTCCTTTAATTATCCTTGTAATAAAGTTTCTAGTTCAACATACAGGCCAAAGTTCTTACTAATTTTAAAACTTTTTAACTATAGAAAGTAATGTTATATAACAGAAATAACTGATACATGACATTTAAAAGCAAATATAATTTTTTTTTTTTTTTGACGGAGTCTCGCTCTGTCACCCAGGCTAGAGTGCAGTGGCGCAATCTTGGCTCACTGCAACCTCTGCCCCCTACCCCTGCCCCATCTCAGGTTCAAGTGATTCTCCTGCCTCAGCCTCCCCAGTAGCTGGGATTACAGGTGCCTGCCACCACACCTGGCTAAATTTTGCATTTTTAGTAGATACTGGGTCTCATCATGTTGGCCAGGCTGGTCTTAAACTCCTGAACTCAAGTGATCTGCCCGCCTTGGCCCCCCAAAAGTGTTGGGATTACAGGCGTGAGCCACTGGGCCTGGCCTAAAAGCAAATATAATTTTCTTAAGCCTGGTCTGGATTTTTGTTTTTTTTCCTTGCCTCAAATCTCCTTTTTGAAGGCCTGGCCTGGATTTAAATTCTACTAGCAACAGGATAATTTATCTCCTGAAAAATTTCTGGAACTGCATCATGTCCTAAAATTAACAAACCTATTCTCACCCCTCAAAAAAACTGAGTGCCTTCACCTTAACTTTACTCCTACAAAATCACTACCAAAATGTATTTCCTAAAAACTCCTAACCACATAGGATTGAATCTCTACCCTTGGACTCAGCACTTAGATGCTATTTACATCAGTATCTGTGTTTGTATACTCATTAAAATGCACATCAAGACCTAATAAAGTGGTAAAATTTACATTCTAGTTATTTTCCAAAATATTCTCACTCATTTTACATTAATAAAAACAGCTCTACCTTCTCCTCCCTACAAAAAACAAAATGGGGCCCAGTAAGGGCATTAACTGATAATGAACTATGGACTGGTTTAAATTGGAATCTTACTAAGATTCCTTTTTCTCAAAATTAGAAATTTGGAGGCTGGGCAGGGTGGCTCAGCTGTAATCCCAGCCCTTTGGGAGGCCGAAGTGGGCAGATCACAAGGTCAGGAGATAGAGACCATCCTGGCTAACACGGTGAAACCCTGTCTCTAATAAAAATACAAAAAATTAGCTGGGCGTGGTAGCGGGCACCTGTAATCTCAGCTACTCGGGAGACTGAAGCAGGAGAATCACTTGTACCCAGGGGACAGATGTTGCAGTGGGCTGATATCGCGCCACTGGACTCCAGCCTGGGCGACACAGTGAGACTCCGTCTCAAAAAATAAATAAATAAATAAATAAATAAATAAATAAATAAATAAATAAATAAAT